>NC_064229.1:6704472-6961303 GCF_023101765.2 Spodoptera frugiperda | reverse complement strand
ACGACGTACGCCTCTCGCGTAAACACGGCCCTTACTATTGTTGATGCAAACTCGATTGTTGTTGCTTAAGAATTTATGAGGTTTTAAGAAGATAGTTTCAAGTTGGAGGTGATAATATTTTGGGGTGCCAAATTGGTCATAATTTTGAGAGTTAACAATTGACAACAGAAATTAATAACCGATTTCAATTCATAGTCTCTTTTTTATAGAACAAAATCTTATTGGCAGAAATTCCAATATAATTGTCAAAAATCGATCATAATTCTTAATGACTTTAGATCGAAATCGGTTTTAATTTTGGCCTTTGGTAATTTTGTGTAATTTAGCCAGTTCACAATTCCCTAGTAACAAAAAACAATATTAAAAATGCAACAATAGTCCAAGAATCAACATAGGTATTACACATCTTAGACGCAGACGTACGCTATCCAATTAATGAAATAAAGTTGTACGTACACAGTCATGTTTTCTAAATAGGAAGACAATCCATTATAAATTCCACTCATGTGCCAACCATAACTTTTCTATGCCTTGTTAATTGGCGTTAATAGTCACAATCATAGTCTAGCAATTTTAGAAGGCCAATTATGTTTCATTTTGTTTACTTGTCTTGATTGAAGTAACCTATATTTGACTTCTTCTAATGATACACTACGTAATCATTTTCATTCAGAGCATTCGTTATTTGGTCTATTCTTTGATTTTTTGCTCGCGTTGCGATTTCAACATGGCGGTCTTCGAGTTAGTTTGCAAGCACTTTCAGCAATAAATTAGATTTAACGATCACACATGCTCTAGTGACAGTTTGCGTACACCGATACCGAGACAACTTTCGCTGAATGCTTTCAGATGTTTCTAATCGGTAGAGGCGAACTGGAAATATGTAACAAACTTTGAATAGGACTGCAGAATATAAGAGCCAGATAAGGTCAAAGCTCCAAAGCCCTAGGTCAAAACCCAGTCATGTCGATTGTTTTTCGAGTTTCCTTATTAAATAAATCAGAACATAGTTCATCAGTTCAGACCCGCTTTTGATCTCCCGCGATCATTTCCTAAGCTCTATTGCGAATATTTATCTCTTCTGTTCTATGCAATCGAGTGTTAAAACTCGATCGAACATCTAGAGTCCGTAGTGAAGCTTTACAGAGAATAAATATTGTAAGGGGGTGATTTATAGAGCCGGGGCGAGCCTCGCAAGCCGATCGGCCGGCCGATGTTACTATCGGGATGGCTTGAAATATGCCTGCAAAGGGCTATTGTTGTGATGTGAGAAACGGTGTTTAACAAGCGCCGGGTTTGATCGATGGACCCGGCGGATACAACCGTCTATATTTTATAGCACGAAAATACACGAAAACTGCTGCTAATTTTGTAAATTTGTTCGAGATGTATGGCTCGATTGGTATGAGTAAACTTTTGTTTAGAAAGCTATCAAAAAAAATGTCTTACTGACATTGTTGAGTAAGATGTTGCCTCCTATCATCCATCACATAATACACTGTAGATAAGCGGACTGAGGATTGCAACAAAAAGCGTACAGCTGCTAGAAGAGATTCTACAACAATGCAAAACATTTCCCAGGAACTCCTTGCGCTTAAGGGCCATTAAAGGCGTAATTAAGATAACGTCTGACTTAACACTTTCCTAAACATTAAATTCAACACTATTCACAATCCGGATTAGGCATCTAGATAATAATCGGCGCGAACAAAGTCATTATGGCTCGGCCTACAGTGACAAGACCGATTCATATTAGTCGTGGTAGGCGCTATTTAGATAGTAAATCTAAATTAATTTGAATGGGCGAGTGGGTGACAGTCCAGCTGACCTAAACAATCAGGCACAAAGGGCGGTGGCGCAGTCCTTAGCCACTTAGGTCTTTGAAGGGAGCGGTGCATGTCATAAGCAGACATTCAAGCGATAATAACACCTGAAGACCGTTTACCTACCGTTAAAAGCCTTAATTTTGTTCGTAGTTACTTCAAAATGCACGTTATGAAATTTTAAGAGCTTTGGCTTTCAAGCAATTAACTAGACGGGTAAACAAATTGGTTTTACTTAGATCCAACGTTTGAAAACATGAATTATTTTCTGAGAACGACAAAAGACTGTGTATCAGTGGCATTTGCATTATTAGCAGCTAAGGATATTTGTACGAGCTTTTTGCTTCTCTAGATAAGTGCCTTATTATGTACTGAGTATGATTGTTTTTACATATATCATAATATGAGTTATAGGAGTAATTTCGACTTTAGTAGAGTAAACACTACCGCTCCACTTTACAAATTGCACCAAATGTTATACGGTGGTGGCTATAAATCCGCTGTGCTCACAAGCTCAGTTGCATTGTTCGCGGGATTGCGTCATTTGTCACGTTTCTGCGCTGATGCTCTTGCGCAACCTACTCATGTTACTTCGTGCTCTCCACTGACAAATACTGTTGCTTTTAATAATGAGCCCAGCTTACGTGAATAACTGATTTAATGGCGTCTCGAGCTTTATTTTCTAGCTGCATTATCGGTAACCACAACATTTCGTAGTAGCTGAAAATTCCATCGCACAAAAAAGCTTGTGAACCACGCTTAATTTGATTCACCTCTTTGAACTTTAGAACCGTCTACTTAACCTACACGTGGTACTCGTAGCTGTTTAGATTGCTAGTCCAGATCCTCAAATTAAATTTCAATATTGAAATAAACCGAGTAGTAATTTAACGCTCGTTTATACACACCTATGGCATGTACAAGTGATACGGTGAACGACAACAAATTGTCAACATGTCGGCCGCCTACGTCATGTCGCCGAGATTTATGCGTTCAGGCTGCGCGGACGCACAAATTGGCGGGAAACTGAGAACATGGACGGATACGTTGATTTCCAACATTCCATTAACTCGGTTATGCATAACAAGCACCGGATTATGTAGACAATATAAAAAAGTCTAACTAGAATGCCTGAACCTTGAAAATTATCTTTAAAGGATCTCAGTTAAATGGTTCTACGACATTATATAGACGTTGGCAGATTTACATTGACATAATTAACTAAATACGTGTTTGAACTTATGATGATAAAGCTCGTGAATCATTTCTGTACACACGTCAACTGCCCAAAATGACTAATGAAAAAGAAAAAAATACTACCTACTTATATTAACCTAAACTTTTGTTTTCGCACTTAAATCTAAAGTATATCTTCTTTGACACCTCCACAAACATTAAGATGTATCTTCCTAACACCTCAATTCAAGTCGGCCGTTCAAACCACTAAATAATATGCAAACAACTTATTATACAAAATGAGAATAAAATTAATGGCATCTAATGTGCATAAGTTACCTACTGTTTCTGCGATATCTCCGAAGCGTTCAGTAAGGCTTTTAGCATAAATAAAATGTTAGCACAGACTAGCTATAAATCACTAAGGTCGTAAGGGTCAAGTTTATTAATGCAGAACGCGTGTAAACATAGGAATAACGTTTTATCCAAACGCCCTTTTGGTTCCGGAGCTGAAATACTGAATACTTCACAACAGTATCTCTTTACTTGCAGTGAATGTAATAGCGATTTGTCGCCGTCCAACACATATCTAAACTTTGATGTACTGTCAGCGTCAGTTAAACGTACATAATAGTACCTAGACATAAAAAAAAATTAAGTCTTCATTAAGTTTTTAGCTTTCAATAAGAAATTTTCTTTATAAAGAATTTATTTTTCTAATAACACACTCTATTCCAAAATATCAATAGCTAATCAACATAACAAATAACTACCTAATATAAAACAGGTACAGGTACTCACCATCGGGCAGGTGCAAAATGCTTAGTGAATCACTCACATAATGAGTTGAAACTTACCTATCTATTCACCATTAGTTAAGCAACACATAAATATTAAAGGTGCATATTATTACTTCAGGTAGATATTCTCACAGTAATTCCTTCGAAGTATTTTCAACCCACCTGTACCAGTGTAGGTCCAGGGCTCAGTCCAACTATGTGACATTTCCCTGCATCCACTATCTTAAAGGTTGCCAACACAAACGTTAACTGAACTCGCGCGAAAGGTTACATTAAATACAAATTCAATACCGTGTATTCACCTTGCCTTACCCGCAGTCATTACCTACATGTCGTTTGTTTAAATGTTCCTCATTTTGTCGACAATCGGAGATGTGTGACGTAGATAACATACGTTCGTATCATTTGTTAACTAGTAACGAACGCAGTTGTTAACAAATTTTATTAGCAATACGTTTGTTTAAGGACATTGCGATTTAAGATAACTAACAATTAATTTGTTTAACAAAAGAAGTTTCGTCAAAAGCTTTGATCAAAACCCTTTTGTAATGCAAGCGATAAAATTCTCGCTATTCGAAAAGGCAGTTCCTTTATCTGAAAATCTCAGACAGCAAACTGTATTTTAAGTATTTGTGGGAAGGCCGCTAAACAACAGTGACTTGTTAAACACATTACAAGTCTAATATATACTATCGTTATCAGCGATTAGTGTAATGGAATATCGCCTAAACTACTTCGATACATAATTAATAGGTGCTCGTAACGCATGGCGAAACGAAACCTACTCAATATAAACATTAAACTTTATACTCCTCTTTACTATTATAGTAATGGCTAAAGCTTGTAACAATGTCGTTGAGACTAACGCGAATTCTTTCCAGTTATATGCAATCACCATTTAAAAGTTATTTTAATTGTTTGCGGAGCTCATAACTTAGGTACGATCTATTTCGAGTTCAAGGTTTCTTACGCTTTAACAACCTATTATTGGCTTTATGCTCAGATAAATATCGAGCGCCAGCCTCTTTAATTTTAATGGTTAATGTACTGAGGACTACGAGTATGGCAAAGGCCGGCAATCTGCTTTCGTGCAGAAAAGCCTCACAATCTAATAGTAAACTATCACAGGCTGTTGATGTGTTGATGTGGTACTGAAGATAAGGTCCCAATTTTAACTCATGTGTATCTAACAAATTGACCCTTAGGTACTTCAATGACAATTTAGTCTAACCTTGTTCTATTGTCTACAGTGAACAAGAAGCAGCAGTAATGAAAGCAAACCCGTGGCTATACCATTACTACGCAGTTCAATCCAAACTGCACTACGGGCTGGCGTACGAAGCTGCCACGAGGATGTATGGACCGCCACCACCAGACATACAAGTCTACCCTCCAGCAATGCAGTACACGCCGACTCCACCAGTCTGCATCAATGGCACCCAACCTGTCATAATGCCCAATCCTGGTATACAACCTCATATACCACATGTGCCGCCACACTTAGCACCCATGCACTACGCCTACGAAAGAACCGACAACGGACCCGTCGATTATTCAGTCTCGCTGCAGGAAAATAGGTAAGATATTCTACTTTCCAATTTGATGGTCAACAATTGTTTATTATGCAAATAGAATTAAACTGTTCATGGCCATAACGCGATTAATTTGAAATAGTAAATTGTTAGATCATCTAACAGCATAGAATTTAGGTAAATATCAAGTATGGCCTAGAAATTATCTTGTTAATTGCACTATGACCTCATGCTGTCTATCAAGTATGTCGTTTTAAGGAATGCACGTGTAAATTAGCTTCATCTTGAAATTGTTTTCTGACTTGTTACGATCTTGCGCAGTTAGTCCGATTGCCATACCGCATGTGTAACTTTAGTTTTCTATTTCAGATACCACAATTTACGGATAGAGGATACGAGGATCCAGCCTAATGCTAAGCGGAAAGGGAAAAGTATAGACGATAAATCAAACACACCAATATCAAATATGTCACCACGTTGTACACCTTCAACTATCACTTCAGGGGGCGACACATTAGTAGCAGTTTCAGCAGGATCCATTGCCAGTAGAAGACCGGGATCTAAAAATTTTAACATAACAGAAACAGAAATGGTTGACCAATGGAATCCAAGTCCCACGTGGTCAGAATCAGCGCTACAAAAAGTGCCTGACGTCTGTCACCAAGACCTAAGTCCTTACGTGACGACGACGCCTCCTACGCCGTCCGGGACACCTACAGCCTACACCCACAACTATAGTCACACCTTCGTATTCGACTGGTCACCAGAGCAATATGTTCCTCATACTAACAATAGATGTAACACAATAACCACAGAAAGTTCCTATCAACAGACGTGGAATAGGAGCCAAAGGACAACGTTCGCTAATAGCGCCGAGAACTCGGTAGATGAAAACTCCAATCCTAATAGATTAAGTTTACCAATGAGGGTCAGTAATCCACCGCCAGCGTATAATGCATCTAGGGAAGACGTACTTAGAAGGCAAATTGGTAAGTTACTGCATTTGAATTGAATGAGAATTTTAGTTATCGTATCTACTGTTGGAACCAATATTTCGTATCTTAAGATAGTTGGAATCTGTTTCGAAGTGCAGAGATTGTAGATACATAAATAAAGCAAGATAAATGCGCAGCAGCAATGCGTCTGCACTACCTACACCAGATAAAACATCAGAATAAAATATATTAACGTTCCCTTTTTCTTATTGTTCTAGATCGACCACATTCAGATTCGCCGGATGCCAAAAAGCCTGCGTTATAACTGTAGTATAATTCCATATAATTTCTTTAAATAGTTAAATAATTTGTTACCCTGTAATAATAAATTTTATTAATTTTAGAAAAAAGCTCTGGAACTCTCCTGTGATCTTTGTGTATAATTATTTTTTGTATAATGATAGATTGTTTGTACATACATATTGTCCGGTATCATGGATTCTGTACAAAATAATGGTATTCTAGAGTAGTTACTTTTCACATGCAATGTGATTTGTTTGTGTGTATACGAAATGTATAATTTCTTGTAAATATTTATAGGTAATGTACCTAGAACCAATACTAGTTCATGCTTTCGTAAATCGATGCCGTCCATTTTCCTAGCTCCTTTTATTCCCAGTGCTATTCATAAATTATGCGCAAACGCAATATTGCTTCTGGTACCGTTCAAACTGGAGGTTGCAAATCCCTATTGAATAAAACAATAGCTAGTCTGGTTTAGCTCGTCGCTCTAATTTCTCTTTCTGCCTTTGAATATAAAAAAGTAACGAATGCAAAGTTTATATCAGAAACAGTCGTTACAAAAGCTTGTTTACTTTGATCCATTTTGCGCAGTGCCTACTCTTTCGGCGATGTTAATAGGTAGGTAGTCATTTGTTATGAGTTTCAAAAATTGTAATTCATTAGTGAAAAACAAATGTAATAAATGACATAAATTAAGTAAAGGAACAATAAAATCTATCCTATTTTCCTGGTTCTTTCTTCTACAAAAGCTACATAATGTATTTATCTAATTCCGTCCATTGTCGGAGTATAGGTAGAATTAAGAATATTGTACAAAATAGTCATAAGTTTGTAAAATATAAAACAGGAACAACTATTTGTAACAGGAGAAGTACCTAGTATTAATTTATGATCACTATTTTGTTGCGTTTTACGAAGTAAAGATTATTACGACCTTCGACTTTTGATTTATTTTTCCTTCCACAGTTCAACCCCAACAGTAATTCAAATAAAACTTCAATTTTAATTTTTAATATTGGATTATATTTTCATATACCCATTGAAATATGACAAAACTACAACAATAATTATTATTATCAATCATCTTATAAATAATTATACATATTAATCAGGTCTGAGGCGCATATTCCTCATCAGACATAAATCTCTGGCAGTATCTTTTCGACCATAAGGAGTTGACAAATCATACAAGCGAAGTATCAAACTGATATTGAAACCATCAGGAAGACATTTGATAAGTGTCGGCACAAGTTCACTTGGCATCTTTTGCAAAACTAATGGAGCCCTATCCTGGCCACATTGTACAACGTAAACTAGGAACTGCAGTATAAAATCTGTTTGGGGAGTAATGTCGCCATTTTTTCCGGCTAATTGAGAAAATGACGTGTACAATGTGTCTAGAGCAGAAAGCAATGGCTCTTTTAATGTGGTCCCCGAAACAGTGTGTCCTTGAGAATAATACATACTATCAGAAGAATTATCGTTCAGTCTTCTAACTTTAGACGAACTACACATATCTAAGTCTTCTGCATCGTCATGACGACGCTTTCTAGATGGCTGCCCTTTGTTCAGATTACTGTACTCTAGAGCAGCGTAAATGCAGTAAACTGCCAACTTTGCCAACACTGCACATTGAGGCTCTACTAAATCCTCACATAATTTAGCATTATACAAGTATTGTGGCAAAACATGAAGCAAAAGGGCCTCTGTGCATTTCTCGATATCCAAGTGAAACATTGCGAGAACAATATCAATAGATCTATCTAGGTCTTCCTGGTATCTGAATTTCAGAGTTTCTTTAACTAAATTAGTAACAAACCAAATAGGACCTGTCGTATTCAAAAGACTCTGTACAATATGTGTGGAGTCAATATGTAGATACCCTCTGGTTTTGATATCCTCCCAAACTGATTGTAATTGTTCAAGAATGGGTTGCCTCGATATAATGTTATGAGTCAAAACTAAGGCTTTCGATTTTGGCAATGAAGGTGGGTGAATATCATATTGCATCTTTCTTACAATTTGAGACATTAAAACAGTTCTTTCCTTGAATTTATCAATTTGTGTCAACTCACCTTCAGTTGGGGCTACCAGAAATTGTTGAACCATGTTGATAGGTTTCAAAAACGCTTCTTGACTAACAACATTAATATAAGAACATAACCATACTGAAGCACATACCGCCAAACATGCCATTTTCTGTCTCAAGGAATCCAACATACATTTGACTTCTGAAGCTGTTAATGAACCATGTTCCCAAGCAATCAAAATTTCTTTTATCACTCCACTAACATTAATACATAGATCATGAACTTTAATATTAGTATTTTTGAAGTCAAATTCTGGTGCACTTAAATGACTAATAAATATTTCCACAAGTTGTGGATCACACTTTTGGAGGATCTGATCTGGAGATTTATGAACTCCCTGATAAGCCATGCATTCCTTTACCCATTTTTCGAAAAATGAGTCTCCATTTTCATCTAGTACAGCATCAGCGCCATAGTCTTGAACAATGGAACACAAAATCAAAAATGAAATATCAAAAATGTATGCCTTGGATTGAGGAGCTCCTTTTTCATTTGCAGCGACTAATGCAAATTCGTTGAACTTGATCAATCTAGATACAAACAGTTTCAATTTTCCTTCTACAGTTGCAACAGCCAGTATAGTATCTAAAGTAGTCCCGCCAACGACGATTTGACACAGCATTGCATATAAAGAGTCCTGTGTTTTATGACAATCACCACCCAGCGTTTTCAAAATTCCTGTTAAGGTTGGTTCTGCTCTAGTAATGAACATCGGAACTGAACCCTGAAGGCCAGTTGGTTCTAACTTTTGTAATTTAACATCTTTGTGTTCTCGCTTCTGTTTGAAGTATGCCAAATGGCTTTCCGATACTACATTTAGTTTAACTAAAGGCTCTAAGAGTGACACTATACTGTTGCAACTGTTCTTTGTATCCACAACATCTAATAGTGGTGTTGATTGAAGTAGTTTTTCAAATGCTTCTGCAATTTCTATGGAATATTCACTGTCCTTGGCTGTAGTACCACACAGATTGTGTAGGTAATGGATGACTTGCGGTACTTTAAGGAAAGTAAAGGCAGCCCACAATGATTGAGTTGTAGAATCCTTGCTTGAATCATTAAGTGAAATAAAACTCGCTCTAATAAGTTCACAGTAAAGTCTTGATAATGGATACCCTTTAATCCGCTGTACCATGAGTAGCTGACTGGATAACTGTTGCATATTAGCACTAGGGTTAGATAGCACATTAACAGCTATAAGTGCTTGTAAGCAATGAGTAACAGGCTCCGGCTTGTTGTTCAATGGTGCTATTTTATCAATATCCATATTGCATATCTTCTGCAATGTCTCATGTATAGTAACCGGAGCTTTAAATTGAGTGTTCATCATCATAAATGCTGTGATTTCCTGGCATTTCTTTGTAACTTCATTATACTCCTTGGGATCATTTTGTTTAGCCAAATAGAACATAGCCAGTAGAAAATCAGCGTTCATTATAGAGTTTAACAGAGATGTGGACTTTTCCAACAATTCTTGACTTTGAATAGCATTTGATGATGGATATTTGCTGAGACAGTAATGGTATACTTGCAGCAGCCACAAAATAATCGACGACACAGCAAACGACAATACCTCTTCTTCCATTTTGCCACGACAGGTTATACCATCAAGAACACCTTCCAGGAACTCAAGGAGGCTCATGATGCAATGAGGTTTATGAAATGCATCGAATTTTGCTATTCTTTGCAAAACAGCGGCATATGATACAAGATGAGATGCCAGTGAATGTTTCAAATATGATATTACTAACTGGTTTGCTCCACAGCCAACCATCGCTTGTTGAAGTATGCAGTCTGCTAGATTATACAGATCACCGCTAACTCCTCGCGGGAGAATAGTCTTGATGTTGATTCCCCATTGTATATCCGTCCACCGCTCCCTCCAAGCTTTGAGGATCAGTGCCTTCAACGAGCTAGTTTTACTCGTCACTTTGGACGCATCCATTGTCACCATATTTCACTTTTATTTTACAAGGAACAAACAAAAATTTGATAACTTTCAGTTCTACACAGTCATTGTAATGTTTTAATTCAATAAAATCACAAAATTTCTATTTTGACCACAAGCTAGCAACGTCAAATATGGTAAGTTTTCTATTACAAATGTCACATAAATTTTAACAACAAAGTCACATTCTATTGGATACTCCAGATGACATTACTATTTGACCAATCAAGAAACGACAAAATTTCGTTGAGAACAAAGCTGTCATTTCATTCGGCATAACGTTTTGTGACTGCTGATGACCGAAGTAGTAAGGAACAAACATTTTACAATTATTAATATCTTTGTTACTAAAAGTTTTTTTATTTTACTTTTTTATTATTAGTAAAATAAAATATTAATTTCAGAAGATTATTCTGATCATAATTTTTTAATAAATTGCGAAAATAAGAAACATGCGAGCATGTTAAATAAAACGTAACGTCAAAACTCCAGACACCCTCGTGGTTTGTTTACAAACTTTAGCGAGTTTAGGAATTGAAAAGAAGTAGCGAAAATAAGATGAGTTTCAGAAACTATAAGGATAAAATTGAGGAAGGAGATACAGCGATACTGTATCTGAGTAACAACCTATATGCCATAGATGTACGGCCTGAAATGAAAAATAAAAAAGGTGAAATAGTGGAAAATGTGTACCAAACTCCTTTCGGTGCTTTAAAAGTAAGAACTCTTATTGGAGCCAACTATGGAAGCCGGGTAAGTACTAAAACAGCATACGTTTTATTACAATTTGTATAGTTATTGATCAAAATATTTATTTTTTAAGTTGTATAACCTATCTCACATAATAATCTACCACCTGTAGATTTAAGTGTAGAAACTACCGATCTAATTTTATGATAATGGAGCAGAAATTAACCGGTACATTATAAAACCATACAGAAATAATAAAAAACAATGTAACAACAAGAACATAAAAAGAAATATCATCATAATTTGATATAATATAATTATTAATTGTAAATCAACATCATAACTTACTGTTAATTTTTTTTTAATATTTTAATTAAGGTTGAGCTGTCAAAAGGTTGGGGTCATGTTATACAGCCTACTCCGGAGCTGTGGTCATTGACCCTGCCTCATCGCACACAGATAATATACACTCCGGATATAAGCATGATTCTGTTACAACTTGATTTGGTTCCTGGATCCATAGTTATTGAAGCTGGTAAGTCTTGTAATTTAATATTTTTTAAATAATTGATATGATAAAGTAGTAATAAAAGATTTTTAATGATTACAATCACAGCACAAGAAATACTAGTAATATAAATATTTGTCATAATATAGTAGGCGCACTCCCTATTAAATGGAACTCACAAATTAAATGGTGAAAAGTCCTGAAAGACTTTAGACAAAGGTGAACCTTTGGAGATTGAAAACTTAATGTAAAATTATGTTAAGTTAAATTACTAAATATGTTTTAATTGTTATAAATATACACTGTATATTTTACAACCAATCACTCTGTACTAACTACCTAATATCATTCCATGAAGTCAGTTTCCTAACACAGATATTAAATGTAGGTACTGGAAGTGGTTCCCTGACCCATGCTCTGATTAGAAGAGTGAGACCACATGGCCACGTCTATACATTTGACTTCCATGAACATAGGAGTAAGGTTGCTCAAGAGGAATTCCAAGAACATGGTATTGCGGATTTTGTTACTGTGAGTAGAGAAAAATATTTTATCCTCCTGAGTACTGAAGTTCTAAATTTAGGACAACCAATAAAATAAAATATTTTACCGAAGTGCACCAGTTTAGCATCAAGTTTTTTTCGTGAAACGAAACGTTGTAATTTTTAGTTAATAATTATAATTTTAATTTTAATTTTAATTATAATTTTATTTTTTCTTGTGTCTATATAATGGTAAGATATCATGTTGTAAAAATCAAATCAATAAACGAAAATATCATACCCTCGGACTCAGGAGGTTATACCATTTTTATATTATACTACCAGTATACAGGATGTAAATGAAAAGCACCCGAAAAACAGACTACCAATGGTGTAATTAGAATGCTCCCGATAAAGCGTTTTTTTTATGTCAATTTTTACCATCTTCTGTTTGCGCCGTTTGGGAGCATTCCTTTTACACCCTGAACTACCCAGTTTCATTTTGCTCTGCTTTAGTTTTATATATCCTTGGACATTGGAAAAAGTTTATAGAGCTAATTGTTTTTAATAATTTTGAATATGAATTTAAATTAGAAAAAGTCACTATCACTGTTTGCCTGAAAATCGATTAGTTCTTACTACACAAGACATAAAGTCCATTTTGAATTTTTACTCTTCCTTCATTTTGAATTTTAAATTCATTCATTTTGTATTTTAGGCGAAGCACCGAGATGTACTAGCGGATGGGTTTGGTGAGGAGCTGAATGGTAAAGCTGATGCAGTGTTCCTCGACTTGCCGAGCCCTTGGATTGGAGTCCCTCATGTTCTCAACGCCATCAAGAATCAAGGTATGTGCCTATAAAGTACAGTCGTAAAAGGGGTGGCAATATTACGCATAATCCATCATCATCCATTACCTTAAAAGGGTGAATGAAATAGTGTTATAATATTTAGTGAATTATGTAATTTTAATTGTTTTTTTTATAGGTATACGTATACTTAGTTCAGTAATTATTGATCTGTTGAATCAGAGCACGCATCCTCGAAAGTCCCACTTGCTTCTCCAGTTTCCATCAACAACTCAAACAGATTTATGAAATCACTTTACAATACACATTTATTCCTTCTTATAACCGTACCTAAATTACCTACGGAATCCCACTACCTATTCATTTGTACTTGCCACTTGCTAACTACTTACGCCAAAAAACAGCGCAAAAACACATTTGTAGTACGCACGCGGATACTTAAGCGGTACTCAGCAACATTTACCCAGAAACGCTTTTAATTCCAAGTCCATTACAATACCATTAAGATTCCAGTGACGACAGGCCTCTATTTGTATAGAACAGACACAAGATCAAACAATTTATACATATACCTCAGTAGTTATACTAGCAACTGCCAGCGACTTTGTTTGCACAATAAGATGATTCTCGTTTTTATCTTGATTCAGTTTGTAAACCAAATTCTACCCTATCGATAATCGATACATACATCGATTTGTATCGATTTGATTATTGCCAAGGTTTATTAGCTATTCAACTAAAAAGATTTCGTTCAAATCTCAAAATTAGTAGGTACCAGAGATTGGCGTTTGCAAGATAAAAACAGATTTTTTTTCTATTTCTCTATTCCTGATTAGTTACTTATCATCCTGTTTTTATTGAAAAGTATTTAATGTACTTGAAAGGAGGGCCTTTGCCCTGCAGTGGGGCGATCATGGCTGAAATCTAATCCTAATCTAATTTAATGTATTCACATAAACCCTTTTTACTGTTGTATTATATATGTATGTATTATGTATGTAGGTACCTATAGATAAATAAAATGGTTGTCTGATTCTCCGATAAGAAATCGTTTGTACGCAAGCGGAAAATGGTTGATCCTTATAAATTCACCAAAGAGATTGCGATCTGATTACACCGTGTCGATTATTCAGATCCCCTAGTAAGTTATTCGATTCTATTCATTAATCTGTAAAGTAGTGAACCAGATAACGAATTCTTAATCGATACATCGATTTGTGTCGATTTGAAAGTAGTTGAACTCCTTGCATTGTTAAGGGTTGCCAGCAAGGTTGTGTAATTTTCTGGTTTTTGTTTAACATTTATATGATGTGATATTAATCTGCACAGTCGAAGTGTAAAATATTGTTCAGTAAGTACCTTTACGACGTCATATTTAAAGTCGAGATTTTTTTAAATCTTTGGCATGTAAAGTGTCCTATAATTATAATATCCGGAGCTGCGGACAACGTAACAGGTTACCGGCTCAAAGCAGGAGAAGGAACGTGGTGGTTTTTAGTCAGTAAGAGTCTGACACTCCCTCTCGCCTCACCAAGGCGGGAGAAGCATTTGGATGATTTTCCCATATCAAATAGAAGTGTCCTATACAATATAAATGTCTTCATCAACACTCAGATTTTTCAAAAAATGTTCCTCCCTCATATTATGCGTTTTGAACATCTTAATATTTTATTCATCTCAAAAAAAATATACTTTATTTAAGTACCAAACCTCTTCAGAATCGATAGAGAGCATTTTAGTCACTGAGAAACATAGAAATATTTCGTCATTCACAGTCACAACCCTAAATTCATTAGTCTAATTGGTACAGCGGTTATAACATAAGTAACCGACAGATACGCATCGCGAGCCGATCCGGGTGACAAACACAATAACTGCTGCTTACCCTTGAGAAAGCTTTTAGCCCGCCATTGTCAGCGACTCGTACGACCACAGACTACAATAACGATCAATAGACCAATTTAGATGACGTTTTATTTCTAGTTCTTTTTTTTTATTTTCGGCCAGTTTTGTAACAAATGTCGCTTAATGGTTACTTAACCCAGTCCTAAGCGTTTGTTTTCGGAACAAAATAGTTAGTAAGGAATTGTTTAAGTAATTATTAATAGACTCTGAGTACGGAAGTAAGTCTGCAATTTTGTGGTAGAAATCAGGGTCTCGTCAACTGTAGTATCTTGTAAAATAAGCATTAGCACATTCTTAGCTAATTTACCTCGTTACCTAGTAAACTTACCTATTCTAGAAAGAACTATGCCTTAATTCTTCAAGAAACTAATAGTAGGTACGTAACTACGTACTATACATAAACAGTATATCAAAACACGCGTTCCAACAACGATACGATAATCACATCCAATATACTTAAGTGACTTAATCCCTCTCACTCAAAACGTACGGCCCTTTATTTTCCCAAATTAGTCTGATGAGCCGTTCCAAAGACTTCCTTGTGTTATTATATGCTCAATAATGGCTAATACTCTTAATAGGTGTATTTGAAACATGTTGCGATGTATATTGGTAGATATAGTATATAATTATATGTTGTGTACCAGTTTGTATATGATGTAATGTATTGAATAAGGGAAATGGGTAATAAGGGTGATATTTACGTGGCATAATAATGTTTTATTCGCGGAAGCCAATCTAATCTTATTTTCGCAGGTTATAGATTAAGTGATTTGTAATAGAAATAGGCTAATTATTAATATACCATTCTATTTATGATATTAAAATAATTTTAAAATTGTTTTTTTTAACACTTTAGGGAACATAGAATTAAGTTCCCTAAGAAAAGGAGGAACCGCTGATCAGGCGAGGTGATCGTGGCTAGCGGGCTTTCTGCCCAACAGTTGTTCGTTGATTTTTATTATCCATGTTTATTCGCGTGTAAATTTCATATGTGCGATGTAGGATTTTTCACGTCATCAGCTGTTGATATGCTCGTCGATCTATCATGGTCGCTTGTCATGTGTCGCCACAACATAATATCTGGATTAAACCAACACACTGTCACAAATGCATCAGTTTCATATAAAAACTAGAACAATAATTTAAAAGCCAGAATGTTGAAATAGCACATAACTATGGAAAGTGTCATTGTCACTACTAAATTTCAAATCCAATCGGAACATTTGAAAATCAGCGTCCAAAGTCCCCGTAACGAACGGACTTTCGGTCCGAATTGTGACTTGTATACGTTTATTTATTACACGTCGTTCCTTGTCCAAATATGTCCTATTAATAAATGGCTGCCCGTTCTCCGATGTTGGCAACAATGGCCTAACAAATGTATGAGAAATGGACCAAGTATTTTCTTTTTTGAACGATGCTTTAGTCGGCTTTTGTCCTAGTGTTGTTTGTGTGACCTCTTGATCTGAACTGTCAATGTGGTTATGATTTGTGATAATTGTCTTTAGTATAGAGGTAACCATATCTTAAATGTATAATGACTACTCCTTGAGGATTATAGGGTGACAGAACCTGGGACACCTGGGTATTAGATAACGCAAAATAAATCAATACGAGGTTTCATTTCAACATTACCCGCCGTACTCAGAGTGAGTTAATGGTCTTAACCCAGTCGTTAACATTTGTTTTTGATACAAAATCAATACTAAGGAATAGTTTAAGTAATAATTAAATGTCTCTGAGTGCGGCAGTTAATCCGAAAACACGTTGATAAACCCGATCCCTACAAAAACCTGCAAATGGCACTTTAATACCATACATGCATTTTTCGCATCAACTCGAAAGATACACTTAATCGCTTTATAACCCTTTAAATGCTGCAGCAATCTGAACGTTTGAAACAGTTACAAATGTGTGGTTGGAAAACATGACTCATATACAAGCGACAAATCTCTCGCCTATGGTGGTCTTCAAGGGAACGGACGAAAGTCTAATAAGACAAGCCTTTAGCTCAGCTGTCTGGGCCAGGACGTTATCTGGTAGTGAAAAATAGTGCCCTTTGTGGAATTACTTTAGAGCAAAACAGCTATGCCAGTAAGTGACCCGTGCATTAAAAATATCTTAGACTGTGTACTGGATGTTTCTAGCCTTAAGTGCTTTGTAATTGAGCGGACTTTTTCTGTTTTATCTGTGGCATTTTTAGCACTGATTACTTCTACGTATAACATCTATGTGATCTGGAAGTCGGAGAAGGCCTTTGTTCCGTAGTGGTAGTTTTATGTCTGACCTGTTTTTAAACTAAATCACTACATAGTATAAAACAAAGTCGCTTTTTCTGTCATGTTGTATGTCCCTATGAACGCTTAAATCTTTAAAACTACGCAACGGATTTTGATGCGGTTTTTTTTAATAGATAGAGTAACTCATATTTTTATGTATAATACAGGTATAATATATCACCATTGCACCCATGCAAGTCCGTCGCTAGTACAATATATAAAATATTTACTTAGTTATTGGTACAGTCAAGGTACCTATCTACTTTTGACTAGATCTATTATAGTAGCAGCGAGTCCATTGTAAATGTCTATTTCAATTTCTTCTTTTTAATTCTTTAAACATATAAGGAACAGGTTACATGGGACGGAACGAGAAAATCTTTCGACTTTCAATTTCAAGGATCGAATAAACAGCACCCTTTACACAGCAACCCAAACAAAATCAACTTCAAGTAAACAATCAAAGAACATTTAAATAAAGTTTAAATTAAATCTTTATTGCAAACGATTGATTAATGTGGCTATGTCGAATACTAATCGATGGTAAAGGTTTAGGTTGAGTCTGGCTTAACCATGGCCTTATTATGTGTCGATTGAATTATTGTTAGGCCGTACCGATAAAGTATGTTCCGCTGATTCTTTGAGGGGTTACGAGGTTAAACATCATGTTGGTGATATCATTGAATGTATGGTTGCAAAGATTGATCATTGGGTCGTGTGTGACTATGCGTGTAACCAGTAAAAGAATACACTGCTAGGGAGAAAACACTTCCCGGAGCTGCGGATTGCAGCTTACCGTGGTTCTGACTCGAAAAGCAGGTGTAGAAACGGGGTGGTTCTTAATCAATAAGAGTCTGAAACTCCCTCTCGCCTCGCCCTTGGTCGGATAAGTTTGATGATTTTCCCCGCTCAAAAATGGAGAAACCACTATACCTATAGGGTGTTTTATTATTTCCTTGTATAGTCATTGTTTTTCTCTTAATTTTTTTTTAAGTTTGGGTGTTAATTGAGTACCAGTACAACCAACCAGCAATTTTATATTAACCTTTCAAATCTTCGCCCTCATTTTCAAGAGTTCTGACTGACTTCTGACACAAAAGTTTATCTTCAGAAGAGTCTTTAATCATTCCAGACTGGCTAACAGAACCCTTACTGCACTTCCTATAAAGAAAACCTAAGGATGCAGTTACTCATCCAATTTAACGTATATCCTGCCCAAGATACCTTGACATTCCACTACCAGGAACACAGAAGATGCAACGATAAACACGTTGTTCATATAATTAAAGGTTTCCTACATGGTACTAACACTCGTAAATCATTGGGTGACGTCATCTGCAAGCCTTCCGCGTTCACTTCTAGGATGTAATTGTCCTAGATAGATATAAATTAAGGTCGATAATAAGCCGTAATCTTACTATTATTAAGTCGATTTTTACTATTATTTTACTACTTCAGACCTTAAAACGTTCTAGAAAAGAGCGACGCTGATCACATCAGGTGATCCGTCTGCTCGTTTGCTCCCTAAACCAATGTCCTCTTATCCAATATGATTGTGTTATGATACTAGAATTTCATGTATAGTCAGCACAGCCATTTAGTATGCAGGTAAAAAAGAAAAAAAGATAAAGATTAACTTAGTACAGAGACAGTAGCTGCAATATTATATAGTTTTTACCATAAATTATTGTAACATTGGTCGGTTCAGTAGCCAACCAATGGTTACTGTCTCTGTACTGAATCAATCTTTGCTAAATAACTTGAGTGACTGTAGCTATAAGCACCATATTCTATGAGGTAAGGCTCTCTGAGAACTGTATTATCGAAACGAAAATCAGATCGATTTCTCACGCACTTTGACATATCAATGAATCATCAAATATTCCAAAACCAGTTCGGATTTATATGTATATTATGCAGCGAACAGGCAGTTAATAAACAGGGGTACAAATCTTATCGTATCACTCGTGATAAATTTATTTGCTGACAAGTTTCATTTGCTAAACCAACTCGACTGATAAAGATCAAGGAACGAACTGTGCACACTTCATTCACTCACTTACTGATAAAACTGACATACTAGAGGCCTACTATGTCCAATCAACGTGAATTAGTAACTGTCAAACCAAATACTAATGACCGTTTAAAAATGACATTTATTTCGTTCTAAATTCAATTCAAAATTACAAAGCTAACGTAACGCGTTGCGGTGTTGCAACGGTCAAATAATTTAAATTGGCTTCCAATCTTGTAGTTGAATACATGGTATGCCCCCTGAACTTCAATCAAATTCATATGGCGCGATACAGATCTAATATCCTTGTTACTTTCCTACCAGACGTGTTGTACAAGAAATAACTGTGTGACATAACTTGTCCCCTTAGGCGTTGCTCACACAATGCCTTTTGACAACCTCATAAATTCAAACAACACTATCAAACTAGAACTCTACGTTGATAGACGCAAGATTTAAATTTGATTGACGTACCTTTTTCGAAATGTAATATTAGATTGGCGCGTGCCTTTAGATACAAAGTTATACGTGCTGTTGTAAACGTGTATTTGGCAATAAATTTATTTGGTATATGGTGGTTGTTTTACGGTAAATGTAAGTTGGCAAACGGTTGCGCCACTAAATCAAATTGCAGTCAATTAAGATAAAGCGGCGCGAACGACAGCTATGGACAATAGACCATATGACTAATACAGCGTTTTGTTTGGCTAACTGAATTACAACGGGGTCGGGTGTATTGAATAGAATTCCTAATAATATTGGAGGTGTTATAAGCTGGGTATCAAGACCAAGCTCTTGCGTATTACCTTATCTACTTATATTTTCCAATTTCTTGTATTGTTATAAGTCTAAATTATTTACATTGTACGAGTACAATTACTGATCTTTAAGGCGTAGGACAAGATTTAACTCAGTCAGATTTTTATTTTCAGTATTAATTCTTCTTTCCCAAGAAATGTCTTGATATTGCGGATGTCAATGGGAGACGCTGATCGCTAACCACCAGGTGACGAGTCGGCTCGTTTGCCCCGTATTCCATAAAAAACATTAACATTTATGCCAAGAAGCGACTACTTAAAACTAAGCACTAACCCACTAAGCCCTACTTACATCACTGACCTAACTATTAACAAGCCTCGTATCGTAACATAGGTGTAAAATATAATCAACAATAAACTTTATACCGAAGCACTTACTGGGCCAATGTAGTCAGTTTAATAACGAACACAATAAATAACTATTTAACACAAATTACGCAATGGTTTTACACCCGTAGGTGTTATGTACAAGTTGTGAGGTTTTATAGTCTTGACCTGTCATTTTCTTGGAATTTGTAGCAATTATAAATGTCGAGCCTATAGAGCATAACTGTCCTACGCTAATGCTGCACTGGACTCCTCTATAGCGGTTTAAATTCATATCTTAGTAGTTTACCGCCCGTGGAGACGAAACTGTGATAATGATCATCACCATCGTCATTTTCTCAATTGATTCCATTCTGGTCCTAAAATTAATTTTCTAATTTTTCCCTCCATTTCCACATTTTCACTTATTTTTTCAAACATGACTCAAAATGACAGAATTTGACTTTTTTGTCAATTCGTTTATTCCAATTAAACCATAAACAGGTCCTTTTGAAATAGTCTGTCAGTCTGTCCGTCAATGAAGCTAGGTACTCGTTCCAAAGTGTAGCTTCGAATGGAGAAGAACGAGCAAGAAACTCCATTCATTACTCTTTTAAATTCAAAGGTTGATTGCAATCTAACATAATCAGCACTTTTATTACAAAGCTATTTAGGAAGAAATTCCCAGGTGAACGAAATCTCAGCCAAAAGTTAATAAATGAACAATAAATCTGGTCTAGTACCTAAGTACAGTAATTATATTAAATAGGTAAATAATATAAGGTCAGGTTTGCACGCAATGTTGACATAATAATTCTAGTTAATTTAAATATCATAAACAGAACATATTATTGTCTGTCCGTTTGTTACTGGTCGGTTTTATGTTACCGGCTCTGGTAATTATGTCGTTAATTGTAATATTATTTTGTGTTTGCTAATATTCAATGTTGGAAATAAGTTAACTACACTAAAGTGCAGTACTTGTTATATTCATTGTTTTAAAATGTTTGGTGAATATAGCTAATATATGTATGTAAATAATGTATCAATGAGATAATTGCTTTTTTATGAGTAACAGAGTAGGTTTTTTACAAGTTCTTCTTTTTCTGCTTTTTTAAAATCTAGTTTTTGGAAAGAGTAGAAAGACTGATATACAGACTGAAAAACAATTCAATGGGTAGTTTGAAATGACTTGAAAAAAAAATTGTCAGATAGTCCGTCTGTCCACCAGTGAAGCTAAATGCTGAAGATCGTTCCGAGACGTAGATTCGTATAGAAAAGAACAAGCAAAAATCTCCCTCAAATACGGCCCTAAGGACTCCAAGCTTTGCCACTTATTCACTAAGCATTTTAACTAAACTTAGGCACTATCCACCCGCAGAATGCAAGCACTACACAGATCTATAACTATCTAGATATACCCAAGCTTCGCTCAATGAAACTGGTCCCGAATGTGGATCAAAGCACAATGTCAACAGCTGTGCGAACTTTAAGCTTACATGTAGCTAACTAGCTTTGAATAAACGTTGAGAAGTCAACAGTTTGTTCATTACCCCACTGTTTTGTTTCGTATTTGCATAATAGCCAATACTAGTAAATTGTATTGTTTTGAGGTGTAAGCTGTTATGCCATATCCAGGTGTTAATTTTTAGTTTCATGGTTTCTTTTACTTTAGTAATTTAGGTGCGCAATTAAACATTATGTTGGGAAGAAAATCTTTATTGCCAAGAAATAAAAACAATTGTTGGTTTGAAAAATTAAATCTGAAAGAAGATTTGTTTCCCTTTAAATAGCTTCTTAAATAATATACATAGGTTTATTATATCGCATTTTGCATTTTTATAACTATGGTAATAAAAATGTAGGAGGGACTTACATATACTATTGCTGATAGATAGTAATCAACTCCCTATCAAATCTTGTCGCAATCTACAATCAAAATTACTCCAAAACCTTATCTCGAACCACACCTACCGACACCTACCCAAACCGTTATCAAATCTCGACCAACCGTGGAAATACAAATTCGTATCAAACAAATGATAAATTGACAATTTTCCTAAACCAAACCATTGCCTAATTTACGCATAAATATATCACAGTCACAATTTTATATAACTTGAATACGACAGCCGTATGACAATGTAATAGGTTCTAAAATACTCCAAATTAATTCATACTAGGTAGTAGATAAGTACTGGCACTACAAATTAAAATTTAAAATACATTACAGTGATTTATATTCAGTAATGACATAACGAATAGTGGTAATTATATGGTTTGTAATTGGTGTAAGCAATTACTCCGCCTATCGAGCCTTTTAGGGGCCAACCGAAATACTAGGCGAGGTGTCGATGATGTTAAAATTAATCTCTTGCTAATAAAATTGATGGCGGTGCTAAATTATTAGTGTTAGGAGGTTTTTTCCTTGTGAAACGAGGTTAAAAAGGCTATAGTGTTATTAGTAACAACGCTAACTAAAAATCTCGGGTTGTTCACGCATATTAATACAGAAAAGCTCTACTAGATTCAAGTCACAGAAGGACATCATACGCCGCGTCTGCGTACGCTGTGAGTAAACGAAGAATTTTACTTAATTTAATATGTCTCACGATAGTTATTACAAAAGTAATAAAGCTTAGAATTTTAAATGAATAAATAGATATTATTTACTAAAGTATCTTGTAGATATGCACTTAACAATAGTCATCAAAATTGTGACTTTATTGGTTCAAGTAGGTATACAATGAATTCTTAAGTAAAATCTTAATATGATTAACAACCCACACCCCGCAAGCACACTGTTTTGGTTTCTCAGAAATATTACATTAAAGAAAATATAATTAATTGGCAACCTCTGCCTACCACTTCTTGATGTAGCGCCTGCTAAATCTATGAAATGTAAACAAATAAAATGATTACTAATTTTATGTTCTAGACACTAAAATAATTATTGCTTTAACAATTCCCTTGTTTATTAGCTACTGTAAAATGATGTGTAACCAACCGTTTGATAGTTATAGTGCACCTATAAAGTACTAGATTACGCTATTCAAAATAGAAGGCAAATATTACGAAACTTTATGAAATGTGAAACAGTCCATCACCTTGTTTAGGTGGTAGTTGTTATACGAAAATTTCCTAAAACCTAATCAAGACTTAAAGAACCAACCATTGAACCAATGAAACTATGTAACTAAGAAATGTGAACTTAATTGATAAATAGTAACCTATGGAGTTTCTTGCTCGTTCTTCTGCATAGGAATTTACTCCTTTGGATGAGCACGGTTAGCTTCACTTAACTTTTATTGTTTTGATGGTCAAAAGTACCTTCCTGGTGTAATTTAAATAAATGACTTTGACTTTGATAAGGACTAAAGTGGGTCTACCTTCATTAGTAGAATTTTTTATGGTCATAATTTTATTTTGCATAACAACGCATGGCAGAATCTTCATTTCGCAGAAAATCATTCGGTATACCATCATTACCACCGCTCACCACCGCAGCTTCGGCTTGTTGGCCGGCTTCGCCGGCCAGCCTCAGCCGCGGCGGCTCGCTCTAAGCCGCCTGCTCCTCAGCCCGCGGGCCGCCTCGCCCCTCCGCGCCTACGCGATTTTAAATTGCACTCTAGGGGTAGGGCAGACAAGACTACGTGCAGTCGGTTTTGCAGCGATTCGGTTTTGTCACTTCACTAACTTTTATTCTACCATCTTCTTAGTATGCCAAGTGAAATTATGCCAAACAATCGTCGCTCTAAATAAACGTTATGTAAAACGAAATTATGCAAAATTAAGCTTTGCCAAACGTAATTATGCCAAATAAAATTCTACCATCTTAAAAGTATGCTTTTGTAAATTCGGACATATAAACATTCGGCAAAACAATAATTATATTAAATGATTTTTATGCCATATGTATATTCGTTTAAAGAAGATTCTGCCACGTGTGTTATGCCAAACAAATTTCGTAGCATTAAAATTCTGCCAGATAGAGGGAACCGGGTTGAAGTAAATTCGATAAATTATATCGAAAGGTTCTTATGTAATCGTCAGATTTTAGCCTAACAGATACAAGTTGAAATTCAACGTGACTATTAGAAACTCGTACTTCCTCAAACTATGTTTAAGATTAGCGTTCCATACAAGTGATGAAGAAAACTATCCGAATTAAGAGTCAGTTTTACAATTTCTGGATAGCCGTTATAATTATACCAAATAAATAATATAGAACTTCAATTGTATGAACGATCTGCCCCATAAGCTTACCGGGTGTTTATGTGGAAGAACTGTCACCAACAAAAAAAGTTTCCTGAACTGTCACCAACATAAAATAAATACTTTGACAAATATTAATAAGTTTAGTATGAAATTAACGCAGACATTAGGCGTTGCCTTTCTCTCTGACCCCTTACCTTGACTCGCCGCGCCCTGCGGCTTGCATTCCGGTCACACGTCATTGCGCCCGCGCACTATATTTGTTTTCTATAGATTACATTGTTATAATTATCCGGTGTTACTTGTATACGTATTATGAGATTGACCTCTAGATTTTACGCTTTGAATGACATGAACATTTGTTCATATGTGTAATGTGTACTTGTGTTAGTCTGTTAGTTGACCCGTCTGTCTAGTTGTTGGTGGAGGTCATGGACGAGAGTTTGGTTCGATTCTCGGATCAGCCATTGCATTGTTTCGGTTTAAGTAGTAGATTGGTGTCAAAGTGTGATTATTGATTGATGGCATTTTTTTATTGTAAGAATTTCTGTGTAATATATGAATCGTATCCCTGACCTGATCCTGATTTAATGTAACATCCCTGACCTAATGAATTAGGTAACATATTGATTGTTATCAAAAAGTGTGATCATTTCTATTACTAAAGTCAAAGTCAAAATGATTTATTTCAAATAGACCAGGAAGGCACTTTTGAACGCCAAACGTCAAAACATACTATTCCTATAATACCCATACCATTCATAATATTCTTTATTTTATTAGTACCTTTATGCTACATACTTAAATAAAATGTCGTAACAACTACGTCGATCAATGCACAAAATTGTGGTTTATTAGGTACCAATACTGTGAATTGTGCAATTATTTATTTCCATATAAAATTGGCTAAAACTAAAAGGTCAAAAGGACCACACTTATCGCTGATCTAACAATGATGTGATAATTGCAATAAGGTCGGAATTGACATTTCAATGTCTCTCGTTTAGTTTTAGAGAGTTTTCGTAAATAATAAATAAGTGCTGGCAAAATTCGTCTCTATTGTCCGAAATTGTTTTTTTAAACTGTCAGTAAGCAGTGAAATGGTTTGTGGGATGTTTTTCAATGTATGCACTCAAAATGGAAACAGGAAGATATAGTTTTTTTTTTCTAGGGGGAAAGTCATCCAATTACTTATCCCGTCTTAGGTGAGGCGAGAGGGAGTATCAGACTCTTACTGACAAAAAACCACGCGGTTGCTTCTCCTGAACTCGCACCTGTGACTCCTTTGGGGTTGCGGGTGTCCATGGGCGGCGCTGATCGCTTACCATTAGGTCACCCGTCTGCTTGTTTGCCCCATAATCCATAATCCAAAACTGGTACAATAGGCCCTAATTGTAGGTTGTGCAATTCTGCCTACCTCTTCGAGGAAGATGTTATGTAATTATGTATCTTTAAGCCTGAAAGAGATTCCTCAATACTCTTAAGATTATTGACCAGCTCACCAATATACACGTAACAAACTTCATACAATTCAAATTTGAGATCATTATCAATTTACACAGAATTATGAAAGCCAATCAATACTTGACATAATACATAACATAATTGAAAAAATATCAGTAATTATTAATTAATTCCAATACAATTAAATTAATAACATTTTGATTGACAAATAGCAGTTTTCTTGTCATGTTATTAAATGTTTTTAACGAACAATCGAATAGTTGAATAATCGAATAGATATGATCGTATCGAATCGAATCTGAGGCGGCCTGAAAGCGTGATATCTAAATCAAATAAATTAACGACAACAAACAAGCTTCAAGCCGGATACATAATTTAAAAATAATAAATCAGTTTTTAATCAAACTTCATTAGTGTTGTTATTTGTATTTTGTTGTAATGTCCGGTTGCGACACGAGAATTTGTATCGAAACAGAACAACGCTCACCATTGCTGGTTTTCTACTACTGCAAATTAACTTCTTTGATCATAAGCTTCAATGGATATTGTTCTGTGAATTTTCATGATTCTGTTCGAGCCTGGTCTCTTGGCTGGGTCACGTTGAAATGATTTAGTTTCAATATTCTCTAAAGTCAGTGTAAACGCTGCTGTCGACCAGTATTTAATTTATACCGATTGGTCCATGTTTATTATACTGCTTATATAATAAACCCAGTGATTTTGCAAGGGAATTTATTTTAATGCTGAGATATGGACTAAGTTTATGTATGGATGTTTTCTCGTTAATACTGCATCTTGAGGTTAATCTAGACGTGTAATAAGAAATAAGTTTAATGGCTAAAGCAAATGTGTATTCCAAATTTCATCCCGATCCCTTCAGACATTTTGTCGTGATTGAGTAACAAACATAACAATTATGAATTATGAATTTTGTTCAAGATTTACCCTTCCTAGCGTATAATATTGCATATTAAAAGTATTAATATCTTAATAGTTGCATCCCAATTTACTCTTTCAAAAAACCTGGTCTAAGCGAATAGACTCAAATTCCTTTATTACTTTCGATTATCACGCTTGTTTTGATATATGTATATATGGCATATGTAGTTATGTTCTTTACATTAAGACCTTTGTTACATTTGTATCTATGTAGGTAGTTAAACAGATTGTCTCTGATTGACTTGCAAGGATACGTCACATGTCTCGTTAGTGGCGAGTCAATTATGTGATAAAAACTGCACTTACATTACCAGGATGTGGCTCGTTAGGTATTTAAATCAATTAACTACCAATGAGTTTATTGATCTGTTGTTTATAGGAAAAATTGTTAGATTTATAGCTTAATTTCTGAATTTCTGTAGCAGGCGTAGGAACGGGGTGATTTTATTCAGTTAGAGATGGACACTCCCTCTCGCCTCACTAGTCATTTGATATATTCCCCCTCAAATGAAAAGGGAATAAAATGAAATTCAAAACCTTCATTTCAATTAGACTAAATTAGGATGTTAAAAGTACTTTGTCAGTTTACTTTGAATTTCTTTTTTAGTGACGTAGTCACACTATTCATGTGTTATAGCCATGTTTACAAACACGAATGACACAAATAAGTATATCCAAATCCGAACACTGTTTGCAAATCATACAAATTAATATGTCTACTGTCTTGTTAAATAAAAACATTACAAACATATTCCCCCAAGCAGTTTTAAATATAAAGCAAAACATCTTCACAGCTAAGCTAATTTAAAAATATTTTCATAATTATTTGTTAGCGATTAACGCGTACAACTAAAGTTTATGAAGTGGCTAGACTAATGGCTCGCATTAAAATCATTTATGTAGGCAATTAATAGAGCTAGCAGGATGTTTGAAACGTTCCTTACCGGCCTGCGGGCGGTGGTCCTGCGGTGTTCCATAGCAAATGGGATGAGACACGCTATTCTTGTCTAGTAAGCGTTATTTGTATGAGAACCTGGCATTGCCGGGAATTCAATAACCTATGCATGACTGTGTTAAGTCGATATTGATTGAGTGTTTTATTATATAGATCGTTAAGTTTAATTTGCTTTGTTAGACTAGTTGTCGTGATTGTGGTCAAAATATGAGGTGTCTCTTTTCGGTCAGGCGAAACTTAATTTGGTTTTTGAATTCCTCAATAGTAGCATGAAGTCTGAAATTCTGTCTGACAGTCGTATCACTCTATATTACAATGCAAGGCTTCGATTTAAATATTCATTCGTTTAACCACTAAATATTTAATGACTTGAAGTCATAGTTACTTCAAGTCATAAAATCCTAGTAAACAATTCTAGGAACACCTCCTTTACTTAATTCTATCAATTGACAATTTAAAGACAGATTTATTATGCAATTTGTCCAGATATGTAATCAATGAACATAAATTATTGCAGGCCATGCGAACACTTGGACTGCTAAATGAATTATATTAATTCCGACAAAAAAGGTTGGCAAGCCGCTTAATGAATACCACTGTGTGATAATCTTAAAGGTACTCGCACATCGGCAAGCAATCCCAGATGCATGCATACTTTACTAACTCGGATAGAACGCACGACGCGGACAGACAGTGAATTCCACCGCTATGTGTACGCACCCTAACATATTGTGGTAATATAGCTCCGAGCTAAATAATATAACATGCATACCCGCTCAGTACGGCTTTAAGTATTGTTGAGCACGTGAGGGACATTAGCGGCCAAGAGCTTTCACACATTAACCACTTTACTGGATCCTAATCCCCATTGTTGATAAATCGAACAGATTTCCTCAGATTAGCCAACATCTTTGTTCAAAGTGTTGAAACTCGCCTCACGCACTTTCTGGAAACACTCGTAACAACATCACATTATTGACTCTTCATTACTTCGCCGGTAAGTGGCGTCTAAACGGCCCCTAATACCACATTTCGTACGTCCTACTAATTCATGCTCGAGCGAAGAACTGTCAATTACCAACAATGTAGTATTATCCAACCTTCTTCCTTATCTCCGTATCGTAGTAAATGTCGCCAGCAAAATACTGTTCGTTTGTTGAACTCCTTAATTATCAGCCGATGGGATGTATTGCATCCTTAAAGGCTTAATTACGTACGCTAAAGGTCCCCGCTGAACGCGATTGACGCAGTTTCTATGGCTATCCGCGAATGCGTGCGACTATCGATTAGACTCAGTAATTCGAGCAATAATTCCCTATTGAACTGTTACCTCGGCTAGTTAAATGAGTTTATAACTTTGCCTAGAACGTTCCCACTTGTTTGCGTTTAAGTTTCGTACTTTATAATAGCGCCTGAATAAATGGGGTTTTAGAAGCTCTTTATGTTTGAGAATTGTCTGAGAATCGCAATTTATTCCATTGCTGCCCTATATTATAATATAATTATACTTGGACATTTATTCGTTTATAGGTTTTAAGTGCCTATTATGAACAGAATCAAATGCAGATTAAAGCAGACCCGCTTTACTTGACCTGTGAGTTAAACGGAAACCTTATATAATAAACATTCATCTGACCTCAAAGCTCGGATATTGTAAATATTGGGCTGCACTGAAATTAGTGAACATAAACTGTTGTAAAACAATGTCAGTGTTTAACGGTTGTAGTTCGTCGAAAATGTATGCAAATTGCAAAGTTGTCGAATTAGCATCGTTCTCATAGGTTGTGGCATCATCCCCGTAACGGGGACGCGTGTCTAACGTCGCATAATAACACGTCCGCTCACATCGCCGACCGTTGCGCGACTAATCAATTGGCGTGCCGCGTGATGTCTTCATCAGTCGCCTGGGGGCGTAACGCCCTGCGCTTGCGCACCTAACTCAGCTTTTGAGCTTTCCGCACCAATATGGTGCTTCTATTGTAATTTCATGCGCACGTGAATATATTGCATATTGAACTGGTCTTGAATATTCCATCAGTTCAACTTGCTGTTATTCAAAAAATATTCCAAATATAACTGAAAGTGTTAGTTTCTAAATAAAATATTTTTTATTAAAAGCTAAATTGTCTTAAACGGCCCCATGACATAACAAGCACCAACATTGTTCTTCCCGAACAATGGCTCGAACAGTGACAAATTCCATCCATTGAACCAGAACAGAGTGGAACAAAAACAAGTCTAAGTCCACCTGTGGCTGTGAGTGTTAGGGTTCGCGCGTGGGAACCCTTCCCTAATTACCGGGGTCCAGATAACGAGTCTAATTCGCGAGCTGCGTGCGCGGCGCCCGGCTCTCACGCACGCATTGTCTTCAGTAATTGCCAACCCTGTTCAATTTGTTGCTTCTCCACTGTGATTCCTTTAAGTGGCTACACTCAATTGCTAAATAAATCGCATGCGTACTTATGTGGCCTAACCGATACTATTTCTCATACATTGTTAAATGTTAATAGGATGGAATGCCGGAGTCGAACGTGGATGTGGGCTAAATAAGCTGATTTATTGTTGCTGTTTGCGCCAGATTAGATATTATTTATAAGATTAACCTTTTCACTGCGGGGTTGTTGTGAAACCGACGATGGGTAATTTAAACTAGCGATGCATCGTTCTGTATGGCAGTAAGCAGTTACCGTTCTTGGTATGTGCTCTATATACATATTTATATGTGTTCTCTAAGGCTTTGCTTTTGAATCATGGTTTTGCCTTAGAAGCTTTGGTTTTAGCCTGAAGTCATCACAGACATTCATTCATACATGAGATATAGAAGATTATAATATATCTACAATACTACATAATTTGACAATCTCTTCACCACTTTCCTATCCACTCCCAACTTTATGTAACTTACAATCGAACTTAAATACACTTATTGACTCATAAACTCTAATTCTAACATTATTAAGTCACACATTTTGATAAACAACAGCTAATTCTATGTTCGAACATTCAAGTGCACTAAACATTCAAATGGAAACAAATATAACGATTACAAGACAACTAAAGTATACTAGACTTTAATTGATGTAGGAGTCGATATTGGAATTTCCTTAGGAAACCAGTATTTAACTAAAACCTATTAATAATCAATTAAATACACATCTATTTGTAATAAATCATACACCCTGTAGTATAACTGAGGACCTGAATATACCAAAAACGGTACCGTAAAACATGGCAACTTTACCATATTTTAGAACAAAACACGAAATATATTTTTAACCATAAGACGCATAGAAACCAAAACTATATATTTAGAATTGTAGTCTATCTGGCTCACTTTACCGTAATCGTCATTAAATACAAACACTTATTTTAGCCGTAGTAAAGAAAAAACAACATGGGTAAAGATACCAAATTTTTGGCAACTTTACCTACGCGCCGTATTCATCGTGTATTGCATATTAAAGAGTTGTTGAGGTACAGAGGGCTTCATCTAGGACCTCTTCGTATTATAATGCAAACAATATGAGGAAATCTATAAAGATAACGGCTACACAGACATTAGGGAAAGTTGCCACGGGTTTCATCGTAATTTACATACAAATAATTTGTTACGCTCGGGGTTGTCAAAAAAGGAGGAACATTTTTATGACATGTATATTTAAAAAAAAATTAATAAACCTTAAACCTAAAGTAAAAAAACGCACAAATTTCTAACATAAATATTATTCCCTTTTAAACTAAATTAAGTTCTAAAATTTTAAGTATTTATGTTTAAAATTGTAAAAAAGGCTACAAAATAATGTTTAATCCTTGACTTTTTAATTTTATGACTTCACTATCTCCATAGCTAATTATAACATCACTTCCGTATAATTTTTATATTGTCTAGCTCCGAGTTTTCTGCGGTTTTGTTTCATGGGAGCCATTTTGGCTGTAAAACAAAAGGTATTATTAAATACATTATATCTTATCATCCAGGATATTCACTATTATGCTGTGAAATTTAGGTATTCGAAAATGGTTACATACACACAAACAAGAAAAAAACATTTATTGCCAACCCTAACTGTAGGTAAAGTTGCCACAAAGCAGGCCGTGGCAACTTTACCTAACCTGTGTCAACATTACCGAAGCGATTATTTATCAATAAATTAAAGAAAAAGCAATTGCTGACATTACAACAGAAATCCCAACTATAATATACATACAAGATCAAAATTTCACTCACCTGTGACAAATAGTTAAGGCTCTGTAAGCACAATTTAGGAACAACTAACTTTTAGCTCATTTTCACGCATACATTGTGACGGCCATTACTGGCATAATAGCAGTCTTACGTCTACGCAAAATATAGTAAATATTTCCTTTTAATGTCTAAAAAATACTTCTATTACAAAACAGAATTCTAGTGGGTAGATTTTAAGATAAATGAGTTTATACCGAATACCTATAGTATGGTAAAGTTGCCAAGGGCCCGGTAAAGTTGCCATAGTTTACCGGTACACGAATAAATTTCAATATTCGAATTTGGAATTTAAATGAAACGTAACGTACTTGGCGCGTAAACGCAGCTGCCATTATTAATTTGAATCGAGAACATCGGTGAATAAATCGATTCGCGGGGCGAGTAAAGTGAATCGATTCAAATCGTGCGGTGCGTTTTTAATAAGGCATCTATTAAGTTGACGAACGTGTGAATGAGTTTTATTCCCTTATCGGTCGCTAAGTGAGGCGAGGCTTTGGCACGTCCTTAAATGATTTAATGGAAGTTTATAGATTATCCTATGTATGTGGAAGGGTTAGAAAATATATGCAAGTGAGGTTTTATTAATATTTGCATAATTAAACCCAGTTTGGTTTGCATTAATGAATGCTAGATTTTGTAACGTAATTAATGCAACCCAATAACAAAATAATACTTATTTTATTACAAGTTTTCATAGGAACCTCAACCTCAACTATATTTTAAATGAGAATAATTTAAGTTTAAATTTGATTGAATAAAGCTTGCAGAAAAGACTTCAACGCGCTTGAAAGTTTTGTTTTAAAAGTTCTGCCAGTGGATATTACGTAGCGTGCGCGTTGATGTTTTTACTATGGAAGTATTCGCGTCCATGCTCGTTGTGGTAATTTGTTCAGAGACCGTGTCTCCTAATGGTCTATTTAATATTTATTACACTTTAGATTTATTGTAACTGACACATTAACCTTGATTTATACAACAAGCCCATTTACAGGTGATTTTTATAAAATTTATCTACATTTTAAATTGTGGTTTCTAATGCCCTGTTACACAATCGTTAGTCACTTTAAGATGTTCTTGGAAATGCTAACTTAAGATTTTATTGTAAAAAATTTTAGCACTTTTTTAAAAAGTATGCCTTTAACCAAAAATAAATCATAAATCAATTAACATAGAGTGCAAAATTGCAAATCATCCTATTTACTCTTGTAAAAATATAAAAACAAAACGCATCTTTTCTAATTACATCACCTAACTCCGTTTAAGTGCACGCACATTCTCCATTCATTGCGTATAAGGTAGCGACATGTCGCTGCGACACGCGACACGGGCGCGCTGTCGCGTTGTCGCCTTGTCGCCTGGTCGCTACCGTACATTGCGTACGCGCACCTTGATATATCGTTGAATTTCAGTATGGACTTAGAAGGCTGTGTTCTATTGGTTCTTTAAATTGGGTAGTTGATTTTGAATTAGGAGGAATTTCTAAAATTAACCTTTTTTTGAGGGGCGAAAATCATCCAATGACTTCTCCCGCCTTGAATGAGGCGAGAGGGACTATCAAACTCTTACTGACTAAAAACCACCCCGTTCCTACTCATGTATTGAGCTAATTAAACTACAGGTGATATTAAGTCCTTTAAAGTTTATACAAATTACCAAACCATTAAGAAGTCATGTGCCATTAAGAGTGACGTTAGCGTAGTATTATGTTTAAAAAACATTTATATGAAAGCACTAAAACCCTCCCCAAAATAATCTGCTATACATTCATTTTTTTTTTTTTTTTTTTTTTTTAAAAAAAAACGTTACACTAGGATTTTCTCCTGTGTCGTGGGTGCGTTTACAAACATACAAGTTCACATGCACATGACACCCAGACCCGAAACAACAATTTGTGGATCACACAAAGAGTTGCTCCGTGCGGGAATCGAACCCGCTACCCGTTGCGCGGCAGCCAGTTGCCCAGCCACCGCACCAACCGTGCAGTCTTTTTCTTATTTTTCTTATTATTCTACCGAAGCGAAAATTTTCTTCTCATTACTTAATTTTAAACCCTCCAAATCTGATGCATTAGTAATATCATACCAAATATCAAAACAACACCACCCAACACACACCTGAAAACACAAAACCTTCCCAGAAGAACATTCAAAAACAATTGATGAGAGAATATAGATTTCCAGAAATAAATAGCGCAGTATTTATAAGGTTAAGGCAACGGGAGATCCGGCGTTCGATTACCGTTCTTGTATCACTTGTAAAATACTTTATTGCTATAGTGGGCGGGACGAGAAGTGACCGCCAACCACCTTTGGCATTTATGACCACCATTTTGAAGCATTATTTCTAACTAACTTCTTCCTGTGACTTTGACTGGGAATTGGGATTTTAGACCTTTTTTGTATAATAACTATGGTGGGACATACTAAATTTATTAAAAATATATAATAGTTTGTTCACGTAAATGATTGAGAAAAGCTCTACTAGTTTCAAGTCATAGCGGGACTCTTATTCATGAGTAGAGTGCGCTTTTCGGTCCAGTTAGACAATTTTGACAATGATTAGTCCAGTATAAAAAATATATACCACTTATATTCTCCAGGTTTACAAGCTACACAAGCAAAAAACTTACATTAAAATATGTCCATTGGTTCCGGGGATTAGTGTGTGCAAACCTACCATACATACAGTTTTTTTTCTCTTACTGTTGCCTTATCACCCTATTTTTATTGTTAGTGTACAGACACACTTTTTTACTATTTATTATTATGTATAAATGTATAGATTATGTATAGATATGAAATTAGTTCGGAGTGTTCGAAGCCCTGGTATGCGATTTGTCGCAGATATGGTAAACAGGTGTCCTAGTTTGAGCTGTATCTTAACTTTGACACTTGAGTAAGGATTAATTATTTGTTTTGTCGCTAGAGGTTAATTAGATTACGGATATTTACATACAATGAAATCAGTGACACGAAATCGGTTGCAATGGACATTGTGGGGCAGGTATAAACTAATTGTTCCATATTTTATATTATCAATTGGTTTGACAAGCATTGTTATTATGACAGGATCCGTAATAAACCATTGAAGGTTCTAGAATATTTGCTGGTAACATTTCTTGACTGTTGGTTACTTAGCAAAACATTACATAACATTTTTGGATCACCTGGTATTACCTGGTGGTAAACAGTCGGCGCCGACAATGGACTCCCATAACACTACTGGAGTTACCGGCCTTTTGGAGGGTTAGGGATTGAGGCTTCGGGATTTGGGGATTGGGGAGAGAGGCCTTCGGTAACCTCACTCACGAGGCGAAACACAACGGTTCAAGTGTTGACACTCCTTTATTAATCACTTTTTCTAAAGTTTCTGCAAAAAATCTTGAGCAGAAATTTATCTGTAGGTACCAGGGCTACATGAGTGGGACAGAGTTAACGTTTGGTTCGTTTTAAGTATTTATAGCAGCGCCTCCCCGTTAGCTTTATCTATATCGCGGCTGTGCGCTATGCGGCTATCGCGCGCCAGCCAAGCCATCGCAGATACATACGAACTGAATTTTAGTGCGAATTACGACATTTATAAATGCTTTTTCAGATACTAGTTTAGATTGTTTTGTTTGAATCGTTTACTACGCGCATAATAGGTTTATCTATTTATCGTGTTGTTCATAGATTAAGCGTATGGAAATAAATCTTTTAAATGCAATTATTCTCTGCAAATTCTATAGGGTTTTTTAATGGAATCATGTCTACCAAAAACATAAAACTTAATATTTGGGCTTAGCAAGTAAAGGAAGTTATACTAGGATGTACTATAATGTCTGCAAGACTCAGATAGGTAGATTATTTGAATTCTTCAGCAGCTGATTCCCATCAATTGTTTGATGAAATAGCCAGGATACCTAAACAGGCATTAAACACAATCACATCGAAAATAAATATGACCAATGAATACCATGTAGAGAATCGGACAGTGTGTGTCGTACTCGCGAGCTAATGATACACTGATTAACAATATTCGGGGCAGATAGCAGTGAGTTACTCGCGGGGGGCGGGGCGAGGGACCGCCGCGATGTTAGATTGCGCGCGCGCCGATTTATGCCAGCCTCTCCGTATTAACTGATATCGCCCACTAAATATGCCATTATTATATGCGAAACAAATAATGCTCTCTCACATTTACGAGCCAGATTGCGCTTTCTTTTATTTATTGCTGAGAATGGAATTTGAAGGCGGTTAAGATAATAACAATATTTTGTGTTACATCTCTTGGATTGTTGCTGCTGATTGTGTTTGCTATTAAGTACAAGTTAAACTGACAGACGGTAACTTTATCTGTAATGCTGATCGGGGAATAAAAGAAAATGGCTTTAACATGGATAAAGATTTTAAGGAGGCTTTTGATGAAGTTGGTGACATAGTGCATGTTACAGAAATTAATTTCAATGATGATACTGATACAAATAATGTACCAACTACCAATGGTCCTATACTCGGATATATTGAAACTAAAAACTGCATAAAAACAATATTAGAGAAGCGACCCAAGGAATTAATACAGTCAAGATGTTATTGCCTTGATATCAAATTGGAATTCTATTATAGTCTTGCATGAATTCTGTTAGGAACTTATTTTCTTATCCACCATCGTACAATTGCATTGCACTTAGCATTTCATATTGTAAAACTAAGTTACTGAGTGAAACCTTGTTTTGTATTTATAATTTCTCTTTAAATGTTGCAAGCACCTTTAAGCTCAACAGTTTCATCATATTTCACCGTTCCACAATTGAAATCTTCTATTCGTTTAATACCATCAATAACGTTGCGGTCCTCACAAAGTGTTGCAGCTACTTCTCCTAGTTACTGATTGTTATCTACCTGAGATTTATGTTCATTTACAAATTACTCTGTATCAAATTCCAGAAGGATGTTACAGGCAAATATTATCACACATTAATTCTGAAAACGATTCGCTAATTATGTCGCATTCTCGTAGATTAGCTATCAGTCCTATCACACATGTCCCACCCTTTGTTAAAAACGGAATAAAGCCAATTTATAAATTCGTCTCCAACACGAACATCATTAATTATGTTGCTGGCTGGGTGGCTGAGAAAAACTTACTCCACTCATTTCGCTATCAATACCATCGTGTATTGTCCCTTTTGCTCCTCCAATTGTATCATCGTTTTCTTTAACTACTTCGTGACTTATGTCATTTGCAACTGCTTTCAGTTCTGAACCTTACTGTCCTTTAAGTAGAGTTTAATTTGCGATATGCATTTAATTATTTTTAACTTTTTCGGAAATGAAGCAGTATTAGCGTCCCTTTCTATTGTTTTGCTCGCCAGCCTCCCCGGCGTTAATGGTGTTATCTGGACCCTCGAACGCAGGCACCTCTCCGTATATTTCTTTATCTTGTCCACTCTGTTGGCGGTTACCAACATTTTGTTTTTTATTCATTTGCTAATTTCGAAAATGAGAAGGCGTTCGCGATCACATCTTCCAGTGATCGTAGATTTAGGCTGGCGAGCATTAATAAAATTAACGAATGTTTTTTAAATTAATTGAACGCATCGTACTCGGAATTTCACTATCCGCAATCAGGTGCCTTCGTGGCATTCATGTTTAAAATGTAAATTATATTTTGTTTAATTCAATGGTTAGAAGTTCTGCCGAGGCTTGACCTATCAAGTGATGATTCATCGATACGATGGCTATGTAGTTGTGAAAATATACTTGTTGTAATCACCATCATTCAGCCATAATAATACGAATCCCGAACTATAATTTAACATACGTGTTTCATTACCATTACTGTTATTACAACTTAACCTCAAAGCTAGGCAAGCCTTTACAGCTTTATCGTACAATATTGCGAATAAATGAATATCACATCGCAAACAAACATGACAGAACAATCCTCTCCACTTCCCATGATTGTTTACATTAAATTACAACATTGGGTTTATAGGTGGTATGTTGATAATAGTACGAGTTGTCGGCGCGAGCGCAGCCTCGGGCGGGGGCGGGGCCGACGCATGCGCGGGCCACCCCGACGACGACGCCCCATGCCGCACGCGGGCGAAACACCTTGCCTATATACGAAATACTGGAAAAATATGTACTTCTATGGTGCACATACAAATGAGGTTGATAAATGACTCATAGTTCAATAGTACCTTCCGACACAATTTCATGACACTGCAATATTTTAACGGCATCCGCTGGACCGAAAAACAGAAGAACTAACATTCGTAAATTATGAATTAGATTAGTTGAGCTTACTTATTTTACAAACAAAACCACCAAAATATAACATTCCATGTTCCTAAAAATGTTTACTTTTACCAACAATTCTCAAACGTTTCACTTCTTTTGTCCACCAAAAGTTACATAAAAATGTAACCACAAATCACCATTACCCAACAAAGCAATGAAGTATCGACGTAGCTTAATTCCAATCGGATCATTGAAAGAACAATACGGTATGCGCACGAGTGGATTGCGAGCCGACCTCATTACGCTGCGTACGCGCAGACTACACATGTGATTTCACCGCGTTATCTTTACTAATACATCAATGGCTTGTCCAGTATTGTTAGTGACGCGACGCGGGGCTATTGTGATGTGTTGCTTTACATTGGCTGGGGTAGTGACGTGGTGACCGTATCGATAAATTGAAACTTGTTCTTTGTCTGATGTAAGCTAACTACTACATAATATTTATATAGCCAAAATCCTATAATTTATAGTCGTTTTGGAAAATACATAATTTTTCTCATCTTTCAAAAATAAATATACCACTTTTAGAAACTCAAACACCACACGAAGGGACTCGTAATATTGATAGCAAAAAGATACATATACGCCATAACTATGCTCTTCGATCCTTCTAAGGATAACAAACATGACATTTCATCATAAATCTATCGACATCACAAAAGTACTCCCATCTCTAAAGTAAGTCAATAGAGGGGTACTTAGAGCACAAAGCCCTTGTTACGTAACGCATATTGTTGCAGTCTGCCAGGATTAGACTAGTGTCGATACGTCGATAGCTGCACTTCCAACGCTTGACATTTAGATCGGTTCACATCTCTAGGCACTGTATTTACGACGCCACAAATTATACACTACAATATTCTCTTTGGATGTTTAGGTTCTATTCTATCATCAACATAATTATTGTCACAGTCTTTTAACCGTCTTTATTACTACTTTGTTTTCGTCGATCATTTGAATTAGTTCTCATTTTCATTTCTTGACTAGCAACCCGCCCCAGCTTCACTTGGATGCAATGGTAATGGTGAAAATCCGTTGGGTCGTTTCAAAGAATTAAGCATAAAAACGGGACATGGGGACAAAGAAAGCGACTTTGTACTTATACTATGAGGTGATTATTCTCGTTGGTAAACTAGTAATACATTTCCAGTAACGCCTATAGCATTCTTTGTTTAGTTGCATCAAACAACATATTTTGAATTCTTTCTTTGCTGCCTCGCTGACCGCGGTCGCAAGTGCAAGCGGTTTGGGGTTCGATTCCCGGGTCGGGCAAACTGGGGTTTTTCAGTTTTTCAAAAATATTTCAGTAGTAGCACGGAGTCTGGAAATGTGCTCCGTAGGTATAATAATATGGTAATAGGCATATACATGGGACTCACAAAATAAATTGTAAAAGGGCTCTACATTGAGAAAAAAAAATGTACAGTACCATTATGTGCATCTCTGTCTACCCCTTCGGGAATAAAAGGCATGACGATAATCTTCTAGAAAATCGATCCTTAACATAGAGAAGATAGCGTTTTCATTATTGTTTGAATGTACATAAATAAATCACATCGTGACCCTTAGTTTTCAATACACCTTACTATAGAGGTCTCTGTCGCCTCGATATCAGTTACATTATCGATTCGATTACAATAAGTATATCACTAATCTAATTAACGTTACCAAAGAAATTAAAAGCCTTGACAAAATCTGCAAAGGCAATCAGCAATCGTTCATTAATATAGGATAAGATTTCATAATCATTTGCATCTAGTTAAAATCGCCTCAGGGCAGCAATTAGTTGGATAACAAAAGGGTCGTTACTAAGCCACAGTGACATAGCTAGCCCGCCTCACCGATTTATCAATTAGGCGACATTGCTGTATCTTGACCTAAGGGCTCTACATTGTTTTAGTAGGTCCTATTTTAAATATCTTTATCCGAATTTAGCTCTTAAATGCTTAAGCAATTATTTGTTGCATAGGGTTGTTAGTAGGGTTGGCATTTTTTTACAGTATTCTTGAATATAAATAATGTCTCTGTACACTAAAACTGTTTTCATGAAACAATAAGGTGAGCTAAATATGTAGGTATTTGGACATTTATTGCTAGCTCAGCAAAGTCCATTATCCAAATGGTCTTGAAACTAATCTACTTCTTCGAAGTTGATCAAATTTCAATTACCAGAAAATTATTAATATCGCGAATTGCTTCAGTATCAAAATATATATTCCAAAGTTCCCCTTTGACTCCAATAAAGCATATCAACACGTCCTTATCTACTTGCTAAATCAAATATAAAATGATTTAAGACCCAACTAAATTGCCCAAACCCGCAATCAATGTCACTCTAAAATCCGTTACACCACGAAAATTGTGACCAAAATTCTAAATTGTTAAACAATTACTAAAGCTAGCGAGTTATATTAAGCTGCAGTGACAAGCCCGTCCTGGGTAATCTGTCAATTAGGCGGCATTCCTGTGCCCTGACCCACGAGTGCGCAAGCGCTGCTGAGGATGACTAACGGCTGTTCACTTCACCCTTTGCCTTGGTACCGTACATAGACCGGCGCAAACCTGGTGTATGGCTGTTTGTACCGTGTTTGGACTGAGCTGTGCCTTAGTGTTTGTGTTTACATATGTAGATGTTCATTTTGGTTGAAACATCGATTGTGTGTGTCATATTGTATTTCTGCTTAAGGTGAATTGATTAACATACTTAATACTGTTTTGTTCCATTTCGATGAAGGTATATCGATTGATTCTTTGCCGACACAATTATTTTTTGTTAAACGTGGTGTATTTTGTAATGCAAAAATGTGAGTTCCTTGCGATATTTTCAAAAAGATCCTTAAAGAATTTATTCTAATTCTAAGTACATAATAAACTTCTAATATCTGTCTGTCCGACCTTTCCAGATCAAACTAAACACAGTTTACCAAACACAAAAAGCAATTGAGCCTTTTTGCATGAAGTTCAGTGAACAGTAAATCTACTATAGGAGGAGAACAAAGGTTAACGCGATAAAACAAATTTTCAAATAAATCTGGCATCAATACTAAACGTTTCCCACGACAAAACTAAAGGCTTGTCAACCCTGCCAACGAAATCTTAGAAGACATTAACTTTCAAATGCTCACTAAATACTAATAAGATAAACAGGCTTCATTTATCTACAAACAACTAATCAAATCGTCATCAGTGATTAATTAACTTTAATTGAACACTTGGAATCATGTAACTAAGATAACTCGATACTCGGCCCTCGCGCTATCGAATCGAGTCGAGTCGATTCGAACCGAGTACGTGACTCGCGATGCATTAAGATAGTGTATTACATATTTCACCACCTATACGACCTCTGTTAGGAACCTTTGCAGTGACAGTTTGCTGACTGGGACAAAATTTTTGAACTTAAGAACCTAAAATGTAGAATATGAGATTTTATCAGTGTTATGACGTGTGGCAGATCTTATTTTTAACTGATTGTTACTTTTAGAGTTTATTTTCGCAACGTTTTATTTCTTTCGTTTTATATCCTAAATTACGTGATGCTTTGCCATACGAACAGAACAGATATCCTAGACCCATATTAGCAATGTGAAATAACGATTGCCATTTTTCAAATCCACATTCTGCCGCGTAGTGTGTCAAGGCTCGAAGATTATCCTCCATAATGGCTTCATTACACACAACTAAGCGTCTCAAACTCCATTATGTTAATAGAGCACAGGACTGCTATGCCATCCAAGCACGCGATACACATTTAAAAAAATAGAACAATTTTAAATTCACCCCCCGCGGTGAAGCGCCCGCGCCGCTCAGATTGGCAGAGTGAGTGACGTCTCCTGTCCTTATTGGTCGATAAGATTTGACAGATAAGAACAAGCGGGCCACATAAAAGACGGATGTGTCTCTTCCTGAGCATTTTGAACTTGTAAAAATTTCAAAACGGTATCGCGGTAACAAAAAGGGTACATTATCTTGCTCTTGGTCCGGTCATCTCGTATCTATCACATGGGAATGAAAACATCTGTCGACATTTTGTTATGTCTGGATCTTTTTTACGTGCGCGCGCATTATGAAGTGGTAAGACTAAGTCGTCTTGGTTTTGTTTGAGTTGTGTAATAGCGAGGTCGATCGCCCCTGCTCGGTTTCAAACATTGTTATAAGCCCGAACGGGTCCTGACGGGCACCGAGGAATCCCTCTGGACATTATCGAGTACTACTATTCTGATTCGAGTTAACACAATACGAAGATGTCCGATAGTGTAGCGTACGATGGAACTTCGTCATTGTTATCTTACATCTACGATGCACAATTGAATATGAACCGTTATGAGGTCATTGGAATATATTTAAAGTTAAATGGAACATTTGAAATGGTTTCTTTTACATAATGTATTTCTTAATTCCAGGTGGAAGATTCTGCTCATTCTCTCCATGCATCGAGCAAGTCCAGCGAACATGTTTGGCGCTACAAGACCATGGCTTCCAAGAGATATCCACCATGGAAGTGCTGCAGACGGAGATCAAAATCACCAGGAGAACTATTCCAGTCAGAGATTTGTCGTTCTTGAAACAAAAGGTTAGTGATGATCGCACCTTCTTTATTTTCAAATACCGTATGCAATACTCTTTAGACATACTCTTTAGACATGGCTATACCATGGTATAACACGTCCATTGTATTTGTTGGAGTTTATAGATACATTATTGATGATACAATGTATTTCAAAGAGACAAGAGAGAGACTCCGGTGTCATATATTTAACATCTCAATAATTCTGATCTGTCCACCACTTCGCAAGAGAAAAGACATGATGCACACATATTCCTAAAATAAACTAATAAAGGGAAGCACTCACAACCGTTAAACTAAAACAGTCCTTAGTACCAATACTTAAACTCCTCACCCGCTAATTAGTAACCAACTAAAATATTCAAGGAGGCAAACAAAACATAGCTCAAGCGTATCTCCCATCAGGTCTTAATTTATTAATGGCCAGATCTGGGCCATACCACTGACCTGGCCTGACACATTAGACGGCTGACTTACGAGTCTTCAACACACGACGAGGATCGATCAGCCCTAACGAGTAGATAATTGACAGTATCACGTGGTATAGCCACCGTGTGCCGTCCATGTGTATACTTGTACCGGTTTAAGGCCATTCTAATAACTGTGTGGTCGGTTTGCCAGTTGTTCTGTGCTGACGATAGCTCATTGTGTGCTTGATGAAGTCTGGTTCTTGGAGTGATTAGGGGTCTAATCCCTATTTCTATGATTTCATGATATGTTTATTCTTTACCAGGAATCGAATTGAATCCCATCCATAACATGTACAGTTATAAACCTATCCCCTATTTATTAGAACTACCACAACTGACTATGTGAGATATCCGTACAAAAGTGTACTTGCCACAAGAAGCCAAAATAGACCACTCATAATAGTCTCTGAAAGCAAGCTATTTTACTTACAAACACCGACACGAACGTACAAATTTTCGCCAATTATGTTAATAATCCAATGTTAACAACCGCAAAAGGAACCAAGCTTATTGTAAAACACAAGGTACAATTGGCAATTTTGTCATTAATTTTAAAACAACATAAATAAAATAACCTTTTAAATAGAAATGACCGTAAAAGGCATCACATCCTAAATTCAATGAGGTAGCGAATATGAATGGGGTTACCGCGGTTACCGAGTCGATTCGGCGGATAATTGGACCTTCGCGGATACGTGAAACGCGTAGTGCTGAGTAAATGCGGTCATAAGTCTTAATGGTAGGGCATTGAAACCAGCGATTTCTATGGCTGATGTTAGGAAATATGTTTTGGGACGATTCTGTTTGAACCTAATTAAGAAGACAACAAAGTGTTCTTCTATTCGGTTCGATAATTGAAACAAAGTTATTGATCTTCTAGTTTTAAGATATATTTTGACAAACAACTAGCTTACCATTCAGGTAGGTAAAAGCTAAGTCATTTTTGGACTGAAGGAAGCAGATCCATGTTGTACCTTTGTCATGTACTGCAGACGTGTAATGAACGAGGATCAGTTGCTATAAATAGTACAAATCCATCTGATTAGTGCTTGGCTGATCTCCGAGCCCCTGATAAATCCTAGAGTGACGTAGATTGAGGTTGCAGAAAGTTGAAGTGGATGGGGTACTAAACCGCCCATCACAGTGAATAGTGATCGTGTTCCGAATTAAATGGAAGTAACTTAGGTAAAGCCATTGATTGATTGATGTAAATTGATTGCCTTCCCGGAATATATGTGAGAATATTTTATACGTACGATTTCCTTGAATCACCTTAGTCTGGGTTCTGGGTACATTCAGGTGATTGCCTTAGTATTTATTTACGAAGTGTTCAAAAGCTTTCTGTAATAAATTGTAGGAACAGGTGAAACTCTATCATTGGGAAATTAGTGTCGTTTGTGTATTATCGAAATTATCTTGAGTAGCACTCTCAATGTCAAGGAACTGATCCTGAAATATTCACACATTAGTTACTTTTAGTCGAGCATTTATTTAGCCTTCTCCGACATTTTTGTTTTCTCCGATAACCAACGATATTTATAGTGGCTACCTCCGTCTTTCACAACAGACTGCACTGAATGAAAACAAGGCGGTCTACAGGACTCCTTTATAATGAAAACTTGATCAAACAAACGCGTAGTATTTCATTCCAGGTGTATCACAATCGTGTGGATCTGAGCTTCTCTGTTGCGATTGTCTCTTTGTTTGACATCAGGCCTGTCAACAGCTGTCACCCGACCGTAGCTGGGTATGCAAACAGAATGTGGACATGCTATAAGTTAGGATAGAAGGTTAAGTTCTCATTTTTAATCTTGTTATTGGTATCTTACTTCAGGCCACAAAATAATTGTTTTCAGTTAGCTGTTTGTCAGTGGTGTCTAAATAATCTTAGAAAGTACATATAACTCGGAAAAGTCACATTGGTAGTTGCCGTTGGTAGGTTTCAATGCATGAGGTCTTAAACTTCCAGGCCGCCAGAACATTTTGAGATCTGCTATATCGTTCAACAATATTTTATTTAGTTTTCCTTGCCCTTTCATTTCATGAGCGCTTGATTAATTATTAAATTTTCATCCCATATATTGATTAATTAATCCAAACAACGGACACTGGTGACCGATGGTTAGCAAAGGTTTTACCGTCAACAGTTTTCTTTCAGCAGTTAATGCTTTAATCAACATTATAATCCCAAACTACTTTCTACTGATATGGTCCTTCTGGAATTCAAACTAGACCACATTATATACAATCGCACTATCAGGAATCGCAACCTGAATAGAATACGGTTTGGAATTGAGATACTTGTGACACTGCGATTTGACGTAGAAATAGTAGGAACTTGCATTTTACTGTTGATTTATAGTTATATACATTGTGTAATGTAACACCAGTTGAATTTTTACTGGCTTATGATCCACTCATCATTTTCCTAGCCTTGTCCAATATGACATTTAATCACACTTAATATTATAAATGAGAAAAATTATTTGTTTGGATGTATAGCTGTCAATCACGTTGAAACTACTGAACAAATTTAATGAAACTTGGTATATATACAGTATACCAAAGTTTGTTTACTTGGGTGATAGGATACTTTTTAACCCACGAGAAGGCGGATGAAGCCGCTGACGCTGAAGCTTTTTTTAATAATAAACTTGTAAACAGTTTTTCTGAAGGTGCTTCTTGTCCTCTAGTCTACTGTCTACAACAAAACATTTCATTAAAATTGGCCCGACCGTTAAGGAGTTCAGAGAAATACACGCTTAAAATCTTCACATAAAAATATGCACATGTACCTAATAAGTTATTATAATTTGTATTTATAGAACTGTAAAACAACGTCGCTTGTAGCTTGAGAACTACATACTTATCCGATTTACGTGATTTTAGTTTTAATTGATAAATATAAAATATTTGCTTAAAAATATTAACGAAGTATTTTTTTTATATGATAATATAATGCTACGTGCTACCTACTGAAGAGTTGTATTCTAATTAAGACATTATTTCTATTAGTGCAAGGTCCGTAACACGTAAAGCAAGAAAATTGCTGTACTAACGCTTTTAACATAAACCTTATATCAACTTTAAATAATACGTAGGAAAAACTTCTGACGTGCAGTCAAGGTAAAGGAATATATCTTTAATGGCTTATGGAATAAAGGTTAAAGTGCGGTGCAGTGATGTGCCTCGTATCGGCGACATATCGGGCTGCGTTCGGAAACGTCACGCGCGCCGTTTGTCGCGGGCGGTCACGTTTCGCGAACGGTAGCCGAGTGCTGTCGATACGACATGTTTACTACTATCGATTATCGATAAAATGCAAGCCTGCTCTACAATAATACTGCTGCTCCATTATTTCCCTTTCTAACAATAGTTGCTGACAGTGTTATGAGTCGTAAAACATTTTTATGCATAAACGTTGACTTGAGTATATAAAATGGAAGTCAAATCATAATCATGGTATCAAGATATGCAAAACTAAGTGTCAACGAGACTCAACTAGTAGATAACAGGTTGAGTCACTTTACTACGACGTTAGACAAACATACATACATAACTCCAGCTATAAAACCTCAACAAAATAAACACTTGTATCGCATTAGTATTCAAAGAAAGCGTACATGACACTTCCAAAAAATCTGCAAGAGATTTAAGTTTATCGATAAAATTCTTTACTCGCGGCACATGCCTAACAACAAAGGAACAGCATCCGTGGGAAAATCAACAGGGCTTTTTAAAATCTAGCTAAAAGCAGCTTGGGTATGCCCATAGTCATATATTAAGACTGCATTACTAGATTACTTGGCTGGATCTTATGGTGTTTTCCTATTTCGGGTTAGCTGATTTACAACCTCCGTGGAACATTGGCCCCGTAATGATGGTCCTACTGATGCATATCAGGTCTAAGCCTGAGTTATTCTCATGCACATGAATATGTATGAAACGGTTACATCATATGTTATTAAATAGTTGCTATAACATATTAGTATTACACTGATTAGAACGAAGATCCTTGCTTATGTTGTTGGGTCAAGGAATACTGTAGGGTTCACATGGTAATCGTTTGGTTTACACGAATAACCTAGATCAGACATCAGATCAGACTCGCATCTTTTAAATAGATTTGAAAAGGTCTTCAGATACGTAATGTCTATAATGATTGGGAAGGAAATCTAGAGGAACAATTATATCTTACTTATAATATTCGATATAATTGTTCCAAGTGTGATATAAATTCAGGAGTTTTTATGACAACGACAATTATAGCAATACTAGCGTCTGCCAGTCGCTTCGCCCGCATTTCCATGAGATAAAAAGTATCCTATGTGTTATTCCAGATTATAACTTATCTGCTGCATCTAATCATCTGTTTCGACGTGATTAAGTAACAAACATACACACAAACACAAACTTTTGCATTTATAATATGAGTAAGATTATCCCAAAACCAAAGCTGCGATTCAAACGTTTGTAACAACATAAATCCTCCAACAATACCCGGATAGGCTGTCAATATAAACTAAAAATTTCATAAACAACAACATAGCTACGTTAACTTCAATGAGCCGCAATTTCTACAGCTTTTAAATCATTGCCGGCCAGACAGCTGGTCGCCGTAATCCCTTCTGTTTATAAATCCCTTTAAATCTTAAGCAAGCTATCTGATAAAGTTGAAAGTAGCCAATCTCGCACAATTGAGTGGCTAGACGTTGATAAATTACCAAACTAGATCTTGTTAGTCGTTGCGGTATTTAGTATTCATAAATTTTCGTAAACGCATGCCTCTAATATATTTTCTATTCTACGTTCGTACACACGTGCGTTGACTTAGCTTATTTAAGTTAAATGTCAAGTGATTCAGGCTTTGTAGCCTTCGATTTGATTTAGTTCCCATTTTGTATTGGCTTTCCGATGTTTGTTTTTGTTACCGATATCTTATCTTTGTTGACGTTTCTGATATTGTTATTGTATTTGTCAGACATCTGTTCAATTTGATTATGTCCTTTAGGTTCACTTTTGGGTGTCTCTGTATTATTTATTGTTGGTACTTTATCAGTATTAGTATCTTGTGTGAAACTGTCATAAATTACATCTTTTGATTCTTTGTCATCTATCTTTATAATTATCTCATCTCTAGTATTTTTAAAATCAATCTTATGATTATCTGTACCGACAGTGATACAACCACTCTCGTTTTCTATAGCAGAGGTGTCTATTAAAGTTCAAAGTGCATTGACACGATTCATGATCGCGTGTGAAGCTCCGGTGAACTGTATAATTATGATTTTGGCCATTACAAGTATAAGTTGAATATTGAGTTGAGTATAAGACACTGAAGATGATATCCTGAATTTGTGGTCGATTCATATAGATACTGAATCCCATATTACGAAAAAAGTAGCTTTCAGCAATCGATACTAATCAATTAGGTATGTATTTAAGAAATAAATTCAGACCGATTACCACCTTGCTAGGTATCCTAGGTTCGAAGATGATATTAGAACCAAAAACTTAAATTTCTTCCGGAATATTCGGTTTATTATGACTCATAAAACTTACCATGACTGTTGTCCACACGACAGGAGACCATGTGCTTGCATATTTGCGACCCGAATAAGGTCCACCTGAGCCGTTTATGCCAAACGAGAGCGGGACCTCACCGTCGCAAATCAACGAGAGCCTAATAGCACTGTCACCATTATAGGACCCTTATAGGACAGAAGCCTTGTACCTGTGTAGTGTATGAGGGGCGTTACGAGTGCCTAATGTGGCCTTATTCCGTGCTAGAGGCCTTAATCTCGGCTGAATTTTAAAAGGTTTTTAGAAAGTGTTGTTTCGTTTTAGTGCGATGCACTCGTTCGTATTTATTGGCTGTTTAATGTCCCTATTAAAGGTTTGCAATCACTCTGGTTCTAGTCGTCTCGCCAACTGTTGGTGCGGTGTTTTGTAAATGTTTATGTTTGTTGGGTTTCCCTTTTTATGGAATGAAATAAATATTGATTGGTATGGCTAAGCGTTAAGGTGTCTCAATTGACTTAACTAAAAATCACGTTTTACTCACGTAAATTCTAATAATTTTTAGTTACAGAGGACGAAGAGTCCTTCAGCCCCTCTAATTTTGGTATGTCTCGATAGTTATATATAAAGTCTCCTTTCGTCTAGTAACAATAAAATATAAGTTGCAGACATAATAATTTTTTGCAATCACACTTTAGGTCATTTACTTTTTTTCACTTAAATCCGACAGACTTTCTATTATAAACCTAATAAACACTTAAAGTCTAAACAAACATGATTCATTGAAACCGCTATAAAAGTCAAAACTAGATTGAAATAAACTTCAAAATACACATAATTACAAGCTGGACCAGCGTCTGTTCTAATTTAGATAAACATTCACCGAAATGATTTATTTCAACGCAGCTGTGGCACAAAGGCTTGCTTCCATTCCCACATTACTCAAAGCTATGACTGATCGTAGTACCATCTTATCTTCTATACTTCACATTCTTAAACCTAATCTAATTATTGTGTTTTCTTGTCTGAATATGGACACCCAATTATACTCGATTGCTTCGGTGATCGAGTTGTCACAAACAAAAAAAATCGTACAGGGGAATTGAGAACCTCCTCTTTTCTAGAAAGTCGGTAAAAAATTATGTTTGATTTCTAGACCAGGTAAAAACTTTTGATTTTCAGAAATCGTTTCCGTGGAGTTAGGGATGATGTATTGAAGTCTGTGACTCTCACTCGACATACCAAAAGCGGGACAAGTCATTGGATGATTTTCCCCCTCACAAAAGACTTGCCCCATATTATGTGGAAGTCATAACATATATAGCTGGAAATAATTAAGTGTTACATTTAATTTGTACATCTCTGATTTATTTTCATTAAAAAGGAGTATGTGATATACCATTATTAAATTCAATTGTTGAATTTCAATCTTGATCGAATAATTGGTGTCGACAAGCTAATGTCTTGATTCTGTGCAAAATAATTCGAAATCTATGTAAATTATATGCAAATAAGATTGCCTGAATTTAATATTGTCTGAGTAATTCTGTTGCTAATTTGTTTATTTGGAAGTCGGATAACATAAACATAGTTTCGTTGCTACACCTACAAGTAATCCTTGCGACAGAATTTGTATTAGAACATTGAGCTTACTTTAGTAGTTGGTTCGAAGTAGTTTTCTCGATCAATTATCAAGAATTTTTGTGTTTCATACACTTCATTAAAGAATACATTTCAAACGCTACTCAATTTTAAGACGCTCTCAAATGTAGTTCTGTCACTATCAATTATTTATAAAATGACAGAGATAGCACGATATTTAAGTACAACTTAAAATTGAGTAGCCTTTGAGTATTCGGGCGTTAGTCCACTGCTGAACACAAGCCTCCCCAATAACTTCCAGATAGGCCGGTTGGAAGCAACCAGTGTCCCCTTATTGTATAAATTCAAACCTAGTAGAAAATTTACATTTGAATATTTAGTTTTCATTAAAATAAATATTGTCTTTGCCAACAAAATAGCAAATATCAAACCTTGAACCACAAAATACCCAACTCCTCAATCTCAGTACTTAACAAGAACATCTGTTATCTCACAATTTATGTTGTAAGGACCCTTCAAAATTTTGAACATTTCAAATAGTCAATAGAACTCAAGATTAGTGATGCGATAACGATTGAACTGACTGTATCTTAGCGACTGTCAATTCGAGAGTAGGTACCGCACTATCGAATAGCATCACGTTGTCATTCGGATACTGAATAAAAAATATTATTGATGTTACAAGGCTTGATTACAAGTTGTATTAGCATTGTGGTCTGATTTGGTTATTCGGAATGTACCTGTCATGTCCGCGAAATTTGAAATTGGAGCATGAAGTTCCTTTGAGAATTCATTAGTCTTCTGCTTATTCTGTCTGTCAGTGAAGCTAGGTTTTTATTTCAAACTAGCTAACCTGGCAAACTTCGTACCGCCTCAATTTTTTTCTCCTCTTTTAAACCTTCCCTGGACTTCCACAAATAATATAATTCAAGCCCAAATTAGCCAAATCGGTCAAGCCGTTCTCGAATTTTGGCGAGACTAACGAACAGTAATTCATTCTTATACACAAGATCATAGATTAGTAGAGAGAAGAATGACCAAGATACTCCATCATTACATTCTTAAAAGACAATGAGCCATAATAAGCTTAACTAATAACATCAAATTCAATCATTCCATACAAATCCCATTGAACAGCCACTTAAATAAATAATCCTTCATTAAACAAAGTTCCTAACAATTAATCCGTGGAACCATTAAGCACAACTATAAATCGCTTTTAATTTCACGGTCCAATCTAAACCGGAGCTCGGCGCGTGCGCGGCGATACGATCTAATCGCGCGATCGGGACGCAACTCATTGTCGCAGTCGCGCGCCCCAAGCGCGTGTCCAAACATTGTCCCCTGTGGCACACCGCGATGGCGACTCCTTCGAGAATGCTAATAGAAATTAGTTTGATGAGTGACAATTTTATTATGAAACTGTTGTGTCACATTGATTGAGAATATTGCTCTCTTTGATGTTATCACGTTCTGTGCCCTTAGTACGAGTTAGCTTTACGTTTAAAGTAATCGAAACGAGAGCGCGTTCGCGTACTGTTTCTATAGAGATAATAATTTCGAAAAGAGGTGCATAAGTCAAGATGAATCACTTGATTTCTTGACGCATAACCTTTATGTAAAGTTTTAATATGTAATAGAGCATCTTGAGTCATCTGTTGGTAATCTAAAGATCTGGAATAGACATTTAAGTGGTCTAATTATCATTTTTAGGAGAAGCTCATTTCACTTTTCCAACCATTACAAACTGCTCTTAGCCAGTTTAATACGTATACACTTTTGATTTGATTAGTGTAAAGCTCCAAATACGTATACAACGTAACACCCGTTAAACCTACTGCCTTATACCAGCCACAAATAAATATTCTGTGCTATTACTATGAAATTTTCAGATACGTGAAAAAAACACCGACCCGAAATCAGCAATCGTACTTGCGAACTATACTGAATAGGTTGTTAGTAAGTCAGTTTGTTTATTAATATCTCTTTTATTTAACAGCAAACCTTATGAATGAGAAATTCTTAAATAATTACAACAATTAACAATCCAATAACAATAGGTGTTATGAAAATCGCGAGCCATTTATTAACAATAAGATATTATCTGGCCTTAATGAAATTCAATTAATCAATGATTTATAAGTCCGGGAAAATAACGAATTGCACTGGAATGCTACATATTTTGAATGATATCATGACTATTTTCATTTAGTGCTATTGTTGTTAATTAATTATCTACCGATCGATCGAGTTATGCAGTAGCACGGATGCTGAGCAAAAGCTAAGATTAATTATCTGATTGTGAAAGATAATTTTATTCACGAATAAACGTAGAAGTATCAAAGTGTCCACTACAACATCGTAAGCCCATGACAGTCCAATGCTAGACTATAAGCTCCCTGTGCATAAGGATATTTGTCATTTTCTCTACAGTCCACCAAATCCTAGTTCAAATTGGTAATTATTAACAGACAGTTTTTCTGTTTTTAAGAAGAAAAATCATCCAATGACTTCTCCCGCCTTGGGCGAGGCGACAGGGACTCTCAGGCTGATACTAAAAACCACCCCGTTCCTACTCCTGCTTTTCGATCCGGAGCCCCGGTAACCCGCTAGGTAGTCCGCAGCTCAACAGACAACCCTGCTGTTCGGTCTCAGTCAAATGTGTAGTCCCCACCAAAATTCAACCGTATTAGCCAGTACCCAACTTCAGTATCTATTAACAAACATCTTACTTCAACTGACACAACAATAAAACTAATAATAGTGATGTTTCATTTCACATATCTCAAAATGAAATGCATACGTTAACAAGCATATTGTACAACACTAGCTCAAGATCTATACATGCAAATCAAAGAACAAAGGGGATTTAGGGCAGTGTAACACGATCCTCCATATTGTTGGCGCATGTGACGCAACGTATCTGTCGCACGCGCAGCCAAGATGGCGGAGTGATCGAGGGCCGACAGCCGTGGCGAAAGGATGCGCTCGCGCCGTGAAATCGCTCGTTACGGCTCTTGTGTTAAAACTTATACACCACTATACGCAACCACAAATTATTTGATTAAAAGTCGAAATTGGGCCGGCTATATATCGATCGTGGAATGTTAATTCAGAATGTTAGAATTTCAAATCATTGAATTCACATTCCGATAGTGACGGGGTTAGAGGTGTCTCGTAAAGCAATGGACAGATTCTGTGATAAACATCTACCGTTAGTTAGGTCGTGCTTGTTAGTACGAAAAAACTTTACCATTCGATATTGATATCGGTAAAGGAGCTGAATTTAAATTAATCTGTATAAATATTGGTATCGATTATTGTAGCCAATTATCCAAATTTTACTCGACAAACATAATCACTTCGATCAGAATTATTTCAACACTCCTTCCATGGAATAAAACTGATACTCAAAGATCTTCCAGATCATTCGCACCTGAGATATGGGACGGTTGTAAACGCTAGCGTTAACAGTTACCCAATCGAAGTCCGTGCTAACTCAATCGATTCCCAGAGCACTAGTAACCTTTACTTTAGTCCTTATCCTGGCCGATAGCATCGCGAACAGACGCCCTATATAGGAGCATACGCTGGCAAATGTTCATAGGACTCCGACAAGACTGGACCGTTACCCGCTGCAATCTATAAATCCCAACTTGACAAAATAATAGGCTAGACGATAGTTCCTCGCTATTAACGCCCAGCAAGATATATTGAATCTACTCTTCTCAATCAGATACCTTAATAGAGGCTCCTGCTTCGTAATAGAAAGTAAACTGCCTTAACTTTACTGTAGTGCTGTGTTAAACTCGCTGTCACACAAATCTTGGAACACTTGTAATATAGTATAATTGCCAGTCGCGATTGAGTTGGATTGTATTTCGAGTGCTGATAATTACATTGGATATAACATTGATCATTGATTCCTTTGCTATTAGACGCTTTAGATGCTGATGTTCAATGTACAGATTTTGCCGATGCCATATTTTTTTCGCCAGTATAATAAAAAGCTGCTAGTCAAACTTTAAATTTAAGAAACACAACGAAACAACGCTTGCTTTTTGTTTCGTTGTGTGAGTGGGATTACCGGAGGCCCAATTACCCTTCCCAATCCCCAACAACCCTTAAATTCCTAACCCCCAAAAGGCCAGCTACGCGCTTGTAACGCCTTTAGTTTTTCGGGTGTCCATAGGCGGCTGTGATTGCTTACCATCCGTCGGCTCGTTTACCGGCTTATACCATAAAAAAGAAACACTACAAATTAAAGAATACAATAAGTCTAATGAGATCTGAAATCTATCTGTCTGTTTATCAAATTTTATCAAAATCTGTCCCGTTGTTTTTGTCATTGTACAAAGCACCCAATCAATCTTTCACACTTAAGAAATGATTAATAAATAAAAACTGGTTCGCACGCTATCACTGACGTTGACATTTATTTTACTTTCAACTTGAAATAGTACTGATTTAATTGTTCATGCCTTCAGCTGTAGTCCACCTCCTGAGGATGCGAACTAATCGAACTATTCCTCTGTAATATTACTATCTGTCAAAACATAATCTATTTCACCATCCATAGTGTTGATTTTACAACCCATATCATTACTTTACGACGAACAAATCACTACAAATTTTATGATGGCTAAATAATTAACGGCGTCCGAGTATCTTGGTGTAATTCCATCGTTACGACGTACATATATTGCCTCAAGATTGAATGTAAAACATGTCTCTCGGTCTCTCATAACATGGACATTTACTCTGAACATTACACCTATTATTTATAGACGAAATATTTATATCTCTATCGTTTATTTCGTTAATATATACGTTTTCATCATTTGCTAGCGATCGACTGCATCTTGTAAATTTATGTTTCATATGCAAATAAGTGAACTTTTGGATTTATGCAAGCTATTAAATTCATTCAAGCAGCGTGTGACCTAAGTTATGTTCTTGTACGGCGTCCTATAAATAATTTGTTACTACCTCATATTTTTAACAGGACACTAGTCAATGTTATCCTTGAATTGACATATTTATACACATAAAAAAATAGAAATCTAGACATTAATCAAGAAGTGTATTGTGATATTAATTTCGATTTTGGACAAAAAGATTAATTGTCAGTCTAGATAAAGATAAGAAGATAGAATTACAACAACTATTATAGTGGTGCACCTATAGTAATTTAGACAGTGCTCTTAGTACAAGTTTGTTTTACGTCCAAAATCGAAAAGTGCATACGGCGCCCTGATTGGTTGGTTCATTCGCGCCAACCAATCAGAGCGTCGAACGCGCTCTCGTTTCATTTTCGTTCAACGTAAAGCAAACTCATACTATGGGTACTGATCAGTAAAATAAGAATTAACTACAAATTTTGAAAGTCGGGTTATATAAATATTTAAATCCCTAAATCAGTAAAGAATTGTTAGGAAATTCACTACTAACAAACTTCACACCTTCTTTTAAATGAAGCTTTACTCGTACATACAAAATGTTATATTATCCTTGATTCGGTTCTATCGTCTACTCAATAGCATGTTTATTGGTCGCAGTAATACAAACATGTGAGGTGTCGTCGTTGTAGTCGGCTTGTATCTATGTGTGGAAGACATCTACATCAATGACACGCGACACGGAATCAAACGCTGTACGATGTACTAAAGTGCTGTTCATATGGTTGGACTGATTGTCTGAAGTCATTTTTGTTCTTTATAATAAATAAAACTATGATTTTTTTTATACGTCAGCTTTTCTGATTGTAAATGTGACTGTTCAGTACCCTTAGTGAGTTTGCTTTATGTTCAACAAAAACGAAACGAGTGCGCGTTCGACACTGATTGGTTGGTTCATTAGCACCGGCCAACCACGGCGCCGAACGCGCTCTCGTTTCGTTTGGCTCTGAACTCCAATTTCAATCAAGTAATATTTATAAAAATCTTCTTAAATTGTAAAATAGAACCCGATTTCGAGTGAAAGACTAATCAATATTGTAGCAGACCTAGTATCATAATATTATGTTCTCATCTTGTTTGATTTACTGATTGATCAATATTCAACCCGTACTTTAAACTACATTAGCACCATCTAACGACATTAAAAAAGGTAAATTCATCATGAACTCAAGCATGCAATCTAAACTAGTCTTTAGACAGTACAACGCTCGGAAATGTGAATGTCAAGGTACGCTATGTGAGACAAATCTGTGTGTTTGAGTGCGGAAATCGATTCTACATGTTCTTACATTTCGATATTACATGAATTCTTAGTACGACAAATTGTTATCGGAATATGTACGAAGTTGACAGTGTTGGTAATCGAGTGATTGTAAGTGCGTCTGCAGAGCACATGGTCTCTGGTTTGATTAGATCAATCGAGCCAAGTGTCGATGAGATTATGTTAATGCTTTGCGATTAATTAGTATTAGCATTAAGTCTTGAGTTACACAAAAAAAATGGTGGTGATAGCATGCCCTCTACTATAACATAATATATTATATATAATAAGCGCCTGCTTCATCACCATCATTAAGTGCCCGATAAACTTATGTGACAGACAGTGCATACAAATTACGTTCTCAATTCAAAATTATCTGATGCATAGCAGTTATCTAGACTCGATTGTGAAACAAGTCGTAAGTCTAATAACATTACTAGCGAAGTCTTCACCACGAAAATTATGAACAAAATTCTAAATTGTTAAACAATTACTAAAGCTAGCGGGTTATATTAAGGATGACATCTAAATAGGAAGGAATAGGTTGCTTATAGGCAGGCGTACTCCGTCATCAGCCACATCATCCATTACCACCACATGAGATGGTGGGCAAACAACTACTAGATGTGTTCTTTGGATTTCAAAATAAGTCCAGGCAATATTCTAACTTAAAATATAAGACATCACTGTACCATTTAACTCATCTTCACTTGATAACTGAAATGCAAGCGCAACGGTTGCATCATCGTCGCGTCGATCGTAATCACAGCATTGTACAACAATATTTATGAGATGATCCCAGACCATCTAGAGGTGTGCAATGTGCATAGATCTACTAAACATGAATTTCGGATTAACTACTTTTGTTGTACAGATAGAATAGTACGCCGATATTGACTGGATTTTGTTGAAGATAAATTTTTTTAGTATAGGAGTACACCAGCAGACAGATCAAGTTAGTTGGACAAACTACAATAGTTGCTACAAATCAGTGTTATACTTTGCAACTTTTGTAATAGCAGACTAAGGCCCCTGATGCTAAGTGGTCAGAGGAGTTATAAGTGCGATACCAGCCTTTGAGGAGGGATAAGGTGATTTTGTAATACAGTTCATGATTTCGAAGTTGTAAAATACAAAATCATTTCGCAACCAAGGACTATGTTCGGTAATCTCTCTTGAAGAAACTCAAACAACTATGATTTTGTGGTTATTATTTTACTCGTGAAATATTAAACATTTTACTGTATTACATTAACAGCTATTTCTAGTCTAATTTCTAGTCTATTCCAAAGTTTAGTCCAATTTCTAGTCCATTCCAAAATTTAAAACATACTAAGTTATGACTGTATGTCCAGAAATCGTTTAATTGTAATGAACGTAATAAATTTAGCAAAACGAACGGCATCTGTATATCCCATAGAAGTTCTCGAGCACAAATAATTTAGGAGCACATAATATTTTGGTCTAATCACCCCTTTACTGGTAACTATTGTGTAAATGATTAACGTATAGTGCGAGTCGTGCATCATTTGCCAGCTCGTATTTATTTATGCCACCGGTTAGTGAACGGTTTGACTCAATTTACTGCTTAATCTGATCCACAGAAGATGGTACGTGGTGCATCGTTTACATTACACAATTTTATGGGCTTAGCCGCAATTTAAATGATCTCCAACAGATTCACAATTTCGAAATCCTATCGCCATAAACCAAAACAATTAAAATGACTTTTGTTTACTTAAATAATGATAGTTAAACAAGCCTTGATCAACGAGAAAATAGAAGCATTCCAAAGCCGTGACCTAGCAAAGCAATTTAGTGCATTATTGCAACGCACTGAGGCGACCGTTACTCGTAATTGACGCACTAAATAATCACATACGCGTAGCCGATGTCGAATGTCGAAACAAAAATACATAATGGTATTCCGACCACAGAATCACATTAACAATTTGCTTAGCGTTACCCAACTAAATAACTCAATACGGTGTGACAACGTAGCATCGTTTGACAGCGCACTTGTGGATTTCGGCTCGCGAGCTCTCATTTGCGATGTGAATTTACGAGGTAATGCCGTGGCAGGCGGGATAGAGTCGTCAGTCCCATGTAGTGCAACGCTAGGCAATAAATTAGCGCTCCGAAAGGTGTGTTCCCACGAACGCTAAACCGTATCAAGATGGTGGTGCGCGGAACAGCGCCGCTCCAAGCCCGCTCGAAACGGGGACACGGGCGAAATGCTTTATTTTCCCCGCGATTTATTTTCTCTATGTGACATTTTGTTGCGTTTTGTTAGCTGTCACTCGCTCACACTTGCAGCGTACATTGTTTCAATTTATGCAACAGAGGTTTCAGTGTTTATTTGCGGGTTATTGGTATGCCCTTGTTGTCTTTGTTAACATTCTTATTCTTTTACCAATTTGTCGGAATGAATTGGATTCACTTGAAATGATAAACCGATTTTATTGAATAAGTGAATTCTTTTATCTTTACTTTATGCACATGCTTGGTGAGTATGATATTTTGTAACTGTTAACGCTGTGACACATTGAAAGCCACAGTTTAATTGTAATGAAGAAACATGCAAGTTAATATTTCGTCTAGAATCTAATTTAGACATAATTTTACCAAACGAACTAAAACAAAACGGAACAATACAATACAGCATTGCACGAACGTCATACGAACACGATTCACCTTGAGCTCATTGAAATTAATTAATTGAATAAATATGATTAAGCACCACATCCGTAATTGTGATCGATCGTGTGTCCGCCACCCAAACAATGGTATTCGTGGGTTACCGGATAGAAATTACACAGTCGCTATTTAATATCCTTCGCTCACGATATGAAAGTGGTCAGTTGCTGGGTGACAGAGCTTTGTCTAAAGGGGGCTGATACTGACAGTCGGTGGGCGGCACTCTTGTATAATCGGGTGTCGAAAGAAATGGCAGCTATTATATTATGTGTGATGATGAATGAAGGTAATTAAGTTAAAGGCTTTGTTGCTGTTGGGACAGTTTATGTAATAATTAAGGAGTTTCTTATCTTACATCTTGGCGGTTCCACTGGACACTCGCTCACACTAGACAATGCTCTAATACGATCACTAGCTACACGTTAACTTAAAGTAATAATTTATTCCAATGTAGTCTAGGGATCCTGTGGCATCAAGCACTATATTTTTTTTGATTTGATAAATTGAATTAAAGATTATTTTTTATTTGTATAGAAGCATTATTTCAAAATTGTAAGTGTACATATGTGGGCACTATGTTTGAAACAACCCGCTTTTTTATTTTATATTCTTTACAAATTGGTTTTATTGTCCCATAGTTTTGACGTCGTATTGTCGTTACATTGTTCCTACATATATATACAATAGGTAAATGATCAAATAATGTATCAGAGATATTGTAAAAAACATTTTTTGAAAAGAGTAACGATGGAGTTTCTTGCTCGTTCTTCTCCATTCGAAGCAACACTTTGGAACGAGCGCCTAGCTTCACTGACAGACAGACTGACGGACAATTCAATTTGACGTTTCAAAAGTGCCTAATTTAGGATTAATTGAAATAAATGCTTTGACTTTGACTTTGTTGACTATTATATTAGAAATTAGACTCAACAATAATAAATATATTTTACTATTGCTAAACTCTCAGTTTTATTTTTGAGGGAAAAAATTATTCACTTGACTTCTCCCGCCTTGGGTGAGAGGAAGTGTCAAACTCTTACTAACTGAAAACCACACTGTTCCTTCTCCTGCTTTGAGCCAGAGCCCCAGTAACCTGTTACATTATCCGCAGCTCCGGATCAAAAGTCTCAGCTTAAGAGTTGAAGATCCAAAGTGTCTAAACTATTCCAAAAACATAACCCTCCTTCTGGCGCAGTCAGGTAAAAAATACCTATTATTGTAAAGAATTGCTAATCAGAAGCATATATTTACTACTATAATCCCAGAAGATCTCTCTACAACCTTTAAAGACCCAAACCAAACAGCTCTTGATATAAACAACAGCAAACCAAACCAATACCGAACCAACTTAATGACCAATATTTCATGTTATTACCAGAAGTACATCAGCAGTGTCTCATTGTTCCAGCCTAAGTAAAGTTAAGCCACTTCTCATAGGTAGCGGCTGACCCAAAACCGGGGACCGTCAGTTCGTGACCCGACCTGACCCCGATCTAGTAACCGCTTCGTAGCTATTGTCTCTTTGATTTGGGGATGGTGTAATTTATAAGCTGTTCGGTAGTTAAAGATATTAGTTGGTAGTAGTTTAATGTTAGGCTGGAACTTGTAACTACAGGAATGGTAGATATCTGTTCCGAATTTAATGACTCCTGAAGATCAGTCAGACTGCTTAATAATGCTTAATATCTGCGGTTAGCAACCGGATTGGTAATCGGAATAGGGTAGATGACTAATTTTTATGTTCTTCTTAAAGATTATTTTAAAATATTAAGTATATATGATTTTTTTATTTCCTTTCGGAAACAAATACTTTCCAAGATATATTGATTTGATATACCGCGTGATGTCTAGGTACGTTTTTTACCTAGAAATTATGTATTTGCTCCCACTCCTAAATTTGTTTTATCTAAGTGTTGTTATCTTATATGGTAAAATTAAAAAAAAAATACGTATCTAATTATTTTTAATTACCTAACCGACGGACTAAATATTTTTTTAATTTTCATCCCTATTTAAAAAGTTCAGGTTTATCCCAGATTGGTCTTGCCTGGTCTCAATCAAATGTGTAGTCATTTAGTTTAGCTCTTGCAATACCTGCGGGAAGAGGGATAAAGATAGTGTATTCTATTCTCCTGTTACCACTTCATCATCATCATTACCACCAACCTGTTCTCGTCCACTGCTAGACATAAGCCTCTCTAATGGCACTTTACTTAACACAATGTTGCACTACTTTATAACATTTTGTGTAAATGAAACGATCGAAATTGTTCAAATAGGTAATGATTGCTATTGTCCAATCAAAGTGCCTAAACTATTGCGTCACAGCAACACGTCTGGTATTTACCTCATTTCGTATAACTGAGTGGACCCTTAAAATTTTAATGGCTTTATCTAAAGCAGTTTATTGAAAATTAAACAGTTCAACGGAAAGTTAACTAGCAATTAATAAACTATAACAAATAACGTGGGTGTTATGGAATGTAGTAATGTTATGTTATGTTATAATAAAATAACTTTTGAGATAATATTTTTATTGCCACTTCACTCCGAAGGGTTTATGACGGATCAAGCAATAATCATTTGTACTTAAATTGAACTGTCGTTGGTGAACGTCGATACTAAAATCTTAATGTTTCTTTGTATCCGTTTGTGTAATGATTATCGAACTAATTTTAATCTTTTTGATTATTTTAATAGACCCTTCAAATTCCTTTCGAACAATATCTTGAATGTTGGACGATACTAAATTATCTGGACATTTATTTTACTGTTTTTCCGTTACATTGTGGCGACACATGACAGAAGTTGCACATAGACGATCCAGCAAATCAATGGATGACGTCATAAAATCTTACATCCCACATGAAATTTACATGCGAATAAACATGGATAGAAAATCTAAACAAACAATAGCTGGCCAGAAAGCCCGCCAGGCGAGTATGAGTAATCTCTTGATTTTTTTTTACTATAATTGTGAATTATTACTTAGCTTTTCATACTACGACAGCAAAACGATTTTCCATGATTAGTCACGAAATACGTTTAAACTTTACACCTACATAACTGAATATGTCCTCAAATCTTGCCAGTCATACCAGAACAAATTGACATATCCCTCAACAAAGCGAGTAATGCCTTAATTCTTATAACTTGCAGTGCAATGGTTCCGATATCACCATCGCTCGGATAAATCTCGAATCAGTAATTGAAATGTGTCTTTTTGACAGTCCACTCATGCAAACGAACATTGCTTAACAATGTAAAAGTTTACAATGTCGAAATTATTCAATATACACGGTGTAACAAAAAAGGGGTATATATATATATCCAGTACACGGTTTCTAGATAACATAACACGATACGGGAAGGGTTTTTTAAACTTATGTTTTCATGGCACGAAGTTATGAACTTATCCAATACATAAAATTCCAGAAACCGAACATTAAAATTAGGTAGATACTGGTACTAGGCGTTCAGAATTACAGAAGAAATGTTTCGTAATATTAGCGAGTAAGCCCTGTAGTCTTGTGATACGTTTGTATGATTTATAAAATCAAGAACCATGCGACACCAAGTATTTGGTACCAATTTTTTTTCAACATATTTTTAGCTGAAACTTTGTGTAGGGATTCTATTCAACCTGTATTCTTCAGTGCTTCTCGATGTATACGGCAATTTTGTTACATGCTGTATACTCGTGCAAGTATCACTTGTGCAAGTCCATGTCAAATCTATTATTATTATAAAGTTTTATTTATGAATAATTATCCGTATACCCTGACGGTCACACCTGAACATTTTTTTGCATAATAATCTGTGAAGGATTGCGTAATTTGCTGTCTTTTTGGGGGTATGTGTGTGGGTGTGATGTGATAAATATAAATGTGCTTGGTTTGTGGTGCTAATCGGTTAGCGATAAGTTTGTTTAGGTATACCTAATCTTTTTATAATGCAATCTGTAAATCTAAAGTTTCTTGTCTTGTCATAATGTTATTTATAGTCGGCAGAGTTAAACATTATTGGGCTTACAGTTTCAAAATTATTAGTAATTACCAAATCTGAACTAGTGGATAAAAAGGTCAAGTCAAATATTGCAATATACTCACACTCACAGTGTGGTATAAAACCACAATGGTTGTATAAAACCACACTGGCTCCATAAAACCATAGTGTTTGTATAAAACCAAAGTGGTTGAAAAAAACCAACAATATGTATATTATCTACTTGTACAGATTTGGTCCGTTGTAGCTAAGTCTAAACTAGTGGATAACATTGTGACAAGAAACTTTAGATTTACAGATAGCATAAACCACTGTGAAGATGAATGTGGTAACACTTAATAAAACACATCTCTAATATATGAATTAAATTGACACATAAGCAACTCCAAATAAAATACGTAGCCCCGAATCCAAAAACAAAAGCCTAACAGCTGCACATAACAACAAGATACAATCTTAATATTCATAACACAGAAATCAATTAAAGTTTTATTGCAACAAATCCACGCTATTGTTTCGAATCATTTACATTACATGCTATTAATGACGACTAACTTTGTGCTCTCGACTTCGCCCGCTTATATGTAGAACATTTCATTCAAGTAAGTCCTGATTCTATGGGAATACTGGGATAAAAAAATATACGGCAAAAGATTGAGGGAAAAAATACTAAACAACGTGTCGCAGTTTCAATTCCTACACGGAACAACTCTTTGTGTGATCATAAAATTGCTGTTCCGGATCAGGGTGGGATGTGTATGTGAATTTTATATATTTGTAACACACACGCATGACACGTTTGAGTACCAGTATATTATTTCCTAAATAAAAGCTTGCCAATGACGAAAGAATTTTATTAATAAATCCAGTAGTTTCAGTACCTCTTTTTTTGATGACGGGGAGAAACCTTCATGAAGGCGCATAGCTTTTTAGAGGAAAAATAGGAAGTGTGAATTTTTACCTCACTAAAACCTCCTCGGTGGCCACCATCTGCACCTAAAGGAGGTACCGGGTCCTCTTAGTAGACCAACACTCAATACAACCAAACAGACATTCAAATCATTACTCTTAATAATATTAGTAGTGGTATTATAAAACAAAAGAGTGTTGCAAGTGGTAAATGAGATCATTTGATCACCATTGTCTGACCCTGCGTAGATTAATGATTGGGGGACGTAGAAGCTGTTGAAGGATGAAGATTGGTATCTGATTGTCATGATTACAAAGGTCTTGTGTCTGTAATAGGTGCTGTTTGTACTGTAACCTATTTTCGTGTTGTCAATGAGTTGGTATGGTGTACGATTGGAAGTTTTGAAACAATTGTTGATGGTGATGAATGTTTTCCTTATTTCTGGATATAAAATAATTTAATTATTGATGTCAGTGTTTTTGATTCAATGCATGATATCCTTCAAATGCTGCGCATTGGTAATAAGATTACTAATATCTAATTTTAAATTAATGTTAATTATGTAGCATCAACTGGATGTATAAATAAAATAAAGTATGATATAATATCTGTCAAAATAGCAACAATATAAGCACCATAATGGAAATTCTAAACCACAACAGACCGCATTTTCTATTGGAAATATAGATGTATCTAAGTATTGTATCCTACACAACAGACATGTTCGATATTAAAAGCAAACATTTGCGACAGACCACAAATAAGACTCACCCCTTTGATAATAAAGTCGTACACAAACGCAAGGCTTTAACCGTAAGCCTTTCTCACAAAAGCTAAAGAGTTAACAATACAGAAAAAAATCTTTACTAAGAGGAATTCCACGAAACCGATTCACCAAATCAAAATCAGACTTTCCCAAAAAAAAAATCGCAATTGACATCATTTCACAGCACAAACAACAAACAAAAGACGATTTGGAACAAAAAATAATAAATTTTTAAACGTCGTCAATTCAGGGTCGTGAGTCCACGGTTATCAAAACAATAGTTTTTTTTTTTGTATTAAACTGTCATGGTGTTGGGGGAATTCGTGGGTTTTTGTGGGGTTTCTGTGAATAGGGGATGTAACTGTTTCATTGAAGAGTTGGGGAAGATGCAGCCGATGGACCGCGTCGGGTCACGCCGCAGCTGCTGTCCGGTGACCTGACTTGTTTCCATTGTCATTGTCAAGGAATCTGATTATAAATAAAATATGAATTGGATAGACCAGAGAAGTCTAATTGTGTGCTTTGTTTATAGAAATCAATTTCAATTAACTTAAAAAAGTGCATCATGAAATGTATTTTAAGAATAAAATTCCCTGAAATAGGTATGTGTAAACCACTTTTAAATTGGTGATCATTTTAGATTTTTGTTTTGGTTAAATATAGTGGTAAATTCATTAAATGCCTACATATGTATTAAATATTGTTAATGCACAATTAATTATTTTAATATTTATCGCATTATTGTAATATCATTTGCAATAAAAACCTCAGCACAAAATCTGTAAGCCCATAGAAAAAGCGCCACCTGGCGGATAAAAAAGGAAACTCAAAGTAACCTACAAAACGATCACTGAATTCGCAGCTTTTACCGATTAAATAAATCGTACGTCAATTTTATTTTTAACCCTAGTGACAATGGACAAAGTCTCAGCTGTCCGACCTCCGACACGGAAGGTAAGACGTCACGACCTGACAAAATGATCACAATACAAGTCGTGAGCGTCACCGTCCATTCACAGCGGACGTCTGAGAAAAGCCTACGTGCAACTATTTTCGCAGCCGAAATTCATTTGACACGCTTCTCGAAATTAAAAGAATAAAAATCAATAGTTTTATTGTGTTTGTTTCCGAAGAAGCCGTAATTTACTCGCCAGGTCGTGACACAAAGGAAATGCGGACCATTTTTGTTGTTTGTATTGTATTTCTGTACTAAATGTTGTTTAAATCATTGTGAAATATTTTATTTATAATTTTTCTACATACGTAATGTACAAATCCTCAAGAATAAGTTAATATTAAAAATACTTGAACATTGTATACGGGCGCGCAAAAAACTACCCCATAGCTCGATAGATGGCGTTGGGATCGAGATAGATCGCGCTATGGTTTCGTTACCGCGATTTGGTTGGGTCGGAGCCGAATTTTTTCAAAGTTAACTTTGCGCAGAGGCAATATCGTAACCAATGAGGTTAATCCGAGGTGCGATTATTGCTAGTTGAAAACTTTACCAATACCCCGCCGTGTGGACGTGAAATACCGTCCGCTATGGCAATTTTTGAATGGCCGTAACTGGCCTAATAATAACTAAAAATTTAAATGTTATATAATAGAAATTACAACATTTATAGTGTGTAATGCAAATAATATATTTTAATCATAAAATGTTGAAAACTAAAATGTAATATGCTTAAATAACATTTATATTGTAATTAATTAAAAAAAAATTTAGTACAAATGCTCGGAGTTACCGCTAGAGGGCGCCCTAGTCAGAACTAAAACTGCTAAAATAGTGGTACTATCGGACGACGAGGCTGCATAAAAACATTATAAACCTAAATGTTTCAACTATTACGGTACCACAATGTTTTTTAACATAACCTTTGTTATTTTTTATATTAAAATCTATGACAATGAAAAATGTCTATGAAATTAACCCTTGGTATTATGTAAGTACTTATAGTAATGAAATTAAGTAATTTGATACTTGTAGATGAGTAGTAATTTTAACATAAATTTCAACGATATTCCTAAAGTAATATTGGTACTTTTGACACATGAATGACTTATTAATCAAGTCGGTTTGTTCATTGGCTGTTAATACTTGTAATATTGCGTACTGGCTCCTATATTAAACATCATTTATCTGCCTGTCTGCGTAAACTGCACAGCGCACATGATATCCGAACATTACGAAATTGTTTCCATTATAATATTAATTGTTAATATGACTTTAGAGTTAACTTTAAATAAATTATATTTAATAAACTTGGAAGATTTACCGCCGTACTCAGAGTCATTTGATGGTTACTTAACCCAGTCCTTAGCAATTGTTTTCAAAACCAAATCGTTACTAAACGATAGTGTAAGATTTTACACAGAGACAGTTACAATGTAAATAATAATTCAATGTATCTGCGTACAGCTAGTATTAGTTTTTTCAAGACAACTTTTTGTGTAAACTGTAAAATAATGAATGATTATTTTGTTATTTTACTCATTTTTCTATGACCTATATCGATAGATCTGTGAAATTTGAGAGATAATATCAGTGGATGATGTCATTTTGTTAAACAATTTTACCTAGTGTTACAGTGTCACTGAAACTGTAAAGCTGTAAGCTATATTATTTAAGTTAGGTACGGTTAGTTAATAAGTGGAAAAGTACAACAAAACGAACCTTTTAAATTCACATCTGTCTTAAAGAAAGAATATGGCATCTCGTAATATTAATAACCTTTAATCATACTTGTAATATAATCTCGGCTTTTAAAAACAAATGACCGTCACTAAAAGGATTTTTAAATCGATACAAACATTCGGCCGGATTACGTTTCGATCCAGATTTTGTACTTATGATTTGACATTCATACTCGGTGAAAGCGCTCGCTTATTACCAATCGATTCAACCGATAATCGATCGTTCGGTTCGCATAATCGCATTAGCATCACGGGGGGTCCCGCTGTACGCGTGCCATTGCACTTCGGTAAGTGATCATAACGTACACTTCTACCAAACACAAGTAAAATTTTATTTAGTAACCGATACTTTATCTGCCCCTTCAGGTTCTCAGATCAAGGCCCAACTACCGAGTTTACTCCACATTGCACTAATTAGCTTTCAAAAACTCATGTACAAAGTGACAGCTTATTTGTTATCCGAACGGAAACATTGGCCAATGTTTTGTCTGCTCACTGCGCCTGCGTTGCAAAACATGGAATCAATCAAAGCTGTACTTATCGAAATTAAAGGACGTAGCAGCCACGATCTCGCCGAGATGGATCGCTGAACGTTTAAAATCAAAATACAATATTAATTGCTATCCTTGCGTGTCCCGGACACCCATTCCGTCATTTAGCATTCAAAATTAACCGAGAAGCCGTTTTATTCGTGATTGTTTATGTGGGTATTAAAATGTCGCGTAATTTTAACGCAGTGACTCATTATGGGCAAATGAGTGATTTAGGTGGCTGAGTGGTGTGATAAAATATGTGACAGCGGCGGGCCGGCCGGTCAGTGGCGTGCGAGGAATGTCAGTCGGGTGCCGATGCCGTACGTACGCGGTGACGATAATCAGATGCAGTGGAAGCGTGAAATTACTGTAGACGGAACGCTGGATTATTTTAAATATCGTTTAAAATGTATTTACGAAGAAAAATGGCGTTTTGTTCAGTTCTAATCCGTTCGTCTCATCAGCAGTGATTCTTGACTGTCATCCATTAGATGCTTTCTTTCTGAGTCCCTATTCGAATTGTCATACATACAGTGATTTTCTCATACCTACAGACATATAGACATAATTAAGCAAGAAACCCCTCACATCCAAATATCTCTAGAGCCTGTACTGCATCATTGTTATTTCTTTTATAAGCAAATAATCGTGGATCATCCAACTTCGCAGGATCATCAAGCACACTAGCAACATAATCTAGATCCCACAAAAGCCGTACAAATATAAATCGTAGCGTATGATGGCGCGGGCGGTATCTGCCGTGATTCATAAGCTCTCATTACTGACACATGGCGGCGTAATAGCTCGATTGATTTACGATACCGCTCGATTTAATCGTTGCGTAATCGAGTATCGAATGTATCGATACTATTGACGCGCCGACTGTATCGTCCTTTTATCGGATAACACGTTTTGCGGTGGGAGAATTTAATAATGATGATTTGCCGTAATGTTTTCTCAAGTATTCTTCATTTTCATATTTCACAAGACGTTCACTACTAAACATAGGTGTCCTTAATCTGAAAATCATTTTAAGAGGTTGATTTTGTTAGTCAGAAAATTCTTCATTACAACCTTACCAATATTTTTCTGAAGTTCCTACTTTAGAACTATGTCTTCTACATCAAGATTAGCTTAAGCATGTATTATAATTTCAAACTTATCCATGCTCTTAACCTACCCATTAAGATCTACAACAAATACGGCTTCAAAGAGCTATCAGATCACCACAAATGGGGCCCAGTAGGGTTGATGCCTGATCCAGAGCTCCGAACTACCTAGCGGATTACTGGGACTCCGGCTTGAAAAGCAGGAACGGATGGTTTTTAGTCAGTAAGAGTCTGACACCCTCCTCCTCTCGCCCTGGGCGGGAGAATACATTGGATGATTTAAAAAAAAAAGGCCTACAACAAAAACCATCAGTCCTTTGTTAAATATTTGCCCAAAAGTCCTTGCAGCAATGAAAGTTTTAATGTAGTGCCATCTTTCGATCATGCTAATTGTAACATTTGTAGTAATATGAAGACAAATGCTCGTGGATGTGTCTGCAGGTGGTGGTCGCGTGCGTACTATCTGTTACACAGACGAGAGCGGCCTTTTAACATTATCTACGACCAGGGACAACTCGTATTTGTTACCGACTACTTCATGACTATCGAATTCCACACGCACTTCATAAGTACTAGTTTCCAATTGATATTATAATGTTATTAAAATTAATAAATGTTAGTGTAGTTGCGTGGGTGAATGTTTTCATCTTAGCTGTGTTCTCTTAATTAGAGCTTCATGTGCTTTAATCTTGATAGTAATAAAAACTAGTCCCAAAGTTTTTTTAGCCCATCAATCGTTCTTGCATTTTTCAACCCTACCAGACTAGATTTTAGTATTTCTATGAAATAAATATTTGTTTTGTTTGTGATTGCAGTAAAGAGCCTTAAATTTTTTAATTATTATTATGCTTTTCTATCTAATCCATTATTTTTTCATTGAGGTACATCAACCTCCTCTAAATTAACAATGCTAATCAGGCGAGATTGGGGCTCAGGCGATCGATGTTACATTCTCTATTCCCAACCCAATTACTTCCACAACTACCTCATCACCTATTCCTTTCAATTGAACAATACCTTTCATCTCAACTCATCGTCCCAATAATCCAAGATCAACAATTTTGTTTTTATTCCTTCCACCGGGATGAACGTCTAAATCCGTTGTCAGTTCGTTTGTCACGGCGGCGACAGGCAACATGGTCGCCGATAACACTTCTTGTTTTATTGTAACCGTTTTGGCAGCTGGGTGACGGTATATCAGTGTTTCTTTTACGGTACGAATCATTTGCATATCGTATTTCTGGGTATTTTGTACCTTTTTCATTTGCTTTTGTTTTGTGTGTAAGATTTGTAGTAATATTTGCAAAGGAATGTCGGGATTGATACGTTTGGATTTGTTGTAAGTTTTGTGCAGATGTCTTATACGTTCGTTCATTTGAACGCATTGATTACCATTTTACATAAGGATAATGCTAAATACTCGTAGCTTTTTTTACTATAACAAGATTAGACTTGTTTGTATTCGCTTTAGTTTTTATCTGTCGTATTTTTATAACAGCTCCTTCGCAAATAGTATCTATTATAGTGAAATACGTCGTAAGGTCTTCGACACGAGCGACGCCACATTCGGCACGGGCCAACCGGCCGGTAATTATTTTAAGTGTCAATAAATAATAAAGTCGGCCGCGCGCCGTTGAGTGCCCGTCCATCTCTCTTATCTCAATTCTTAATGCGCCTCTTTGCTCGTTATTCTTTTTTCAAAACCTTTTTATTTCCTTTTTCGTTTATGTCATCCAGTGGAGAGGTTAAATTCTGTGTTGACAGCATGAAGGTTTTATGTTTTAATCTGGGCTTTATGGGCGTTTAATCGGTTGTATTAGAAAGAGTACGTCGTCGTTTATTTCTTGTTATAAAAGCTTATCTATTTTATGTTCGCTGATGGAGGTGAAGCCGAGTGTGTCGTATTGTATTTTAATATATTCAAAGTAAAGCATAGCTGTTGGGTTAACTGTCGAGTAATAAAGCGTAGGTAAGATAGAGTTGACTAAAATTAACAATGCGATCTAAATAAAGTTGATATAATAAATCAAAATGTAACAAGTGGACATGGTTTTGTTGTGTTTGGGAACACAGCGGTCCATCGATCACGGCGCGTTCGACTCTGGATTTATGTTACGTAATTGCGGTGCGTGCGCGCAGCTTGTGCGCACAACGAGCGATGCCTTCGACATTATGTTGTTTTTTAACGGTTAATGTCTTGATATCTCTGTTAATGTGGCAGCCAAGTGCAAGTTTATTATTATTCGCATTGAGTAATTCTTTAACACTTTCAATAAGTTTAATGTACATGACAACAAGTGGGTAGATTGAGCTGTCTTGCGTCTATCAAATGAAGAGACTAAGTATTGTAAATATTGCGATGCATTCTTAATAATAATGTATTCTTTCATTGTTGTAATGTGTAGGATGCAAGTAATAACTTAGTTACTCTTACTAAACAGACATTTTGGATTGTTTTTTAAACCCTGAGAATTGAGATTTTCGATATGGAAAGGTGTTAAATTTCAATCTAGTCGTGGTACGTGTTCCTTAAGTAGCAATTTAGCTGCAATATTAAAGCTTCAATAAGTTACGAATGTAACTATGTCACATACGGGTCCGGGAAAAGGGTAGGAAGAGATACACATTACGGCACGGACTGCCGCTATACAATTTTGTGTAAAAGCATTCTTATAGAGTTATGTGAAAAAGCACTCTTTAAATTGTTAATCGTCGTCACATTTTTTTACTGCTGGACTATGTGGCCTCCTTCGCGTCTTTCTAGATGATTAAAATAGTTTAGCAATGTAGTGAATATTTGTAAGTTTGATGTAAAAACACACAAGTTTAAGAACAGGCCAAGGTTACGAGACGAAGTTCAGTTGTGGTTACAGTGCAGCACCGAGCACTGTGTTGGTTAAATTAGTGTAATCTCCGCCACAACTCTGTCAAGGTTGCCAATTATAAGTTTATACTGACGTCGTCATTACTGCGATTGAGTTCCACAGTTTTAGACGATGGTATAAGTGCTTTTGTTTGTTTGAATGTCACTTTGTGCTGTTTTATGAAACGGTTTCATTCTATTAGTCGAATTATAACTTTTCTGGTGTTGTGAGTGTCTATGAGCGATGTTCACATTGATCTCGCGTCATAAGGTGATCTGAATCTGAATACTCGTATGTCTGCTATCCGCGTAAAGAAAATAAAGAGTTAGCTTACTGCCTAAAGTAATTGGATATACAAATCAGTCTTTATGCATGGAAAGTTAAACCGAACATTTTTGTTCATGAACCAAAATGAGATTTAGCAAATAATTTAATATGTATAACTTTCGTGAGACATACTTATTAATTATTATTTTATCGGCTTACTCACGTAACTGTTTGACGAGTAACTCGACTAGATTTTAACCATGCTAGAGAATTCATGAGCAGCATTCCGCAACACATAACATAGTAATTAATTTAGTAGCAAAACTTCGTAGTTGTACAGTTTTGTAGTTCAGACGAACTTTACGATTTATTTCATAACCGCTAATAAACGTAAGCTTTATGAAATATGGCAGCGGTTTTAAACAAAGCAAGGGTGCAGCTGCGTTTAGTAATCTTACTAATGAGAGAGGACATCTCTAGCGCTGCTCTAGTCTGTTATTAGCGCGCCGCGTGGCGCCACCGCAAGCGCCTTGTCATTTCACCTGTACTTACTCGTACTCAGTTCTGTGTAGACGGACGATAGAGATTTAAGACTTTTTTGTGTCTTACTTGAAAGGAAATGTCTTGACATCCGTTGACGATAATCTGATCTAATCAGGCTTTGGTTGGTTAGATATGGAATCAAGATTAGCGCCGGTTTATCAATGCTGTTCACTGATATTGTGATGGTTGAAACTTTAACGTGCATTTTATATGAGTTAACTGTAATCACTGGTCTGTAGGAACGTCGATATAAACGCGACATAGTGTATTTTTGTCTTGTACCATAAATTAATCCTTTCATCTCACTCCTCTCATTTGGTTTAAAGCTTCTAGCTAACCCGAAAATTTTATTTCATCCCAGTTTTTTTTTAAATATACGTTGCCCCACACTAAGATTTTCTCAATTGTCGTGGTTTACAACCAACATACAAGTTCACAAGTGGATCACACAAACAGTTCCTCCGTGCGGAAATCGAACCTGCTACACGTTGCACGGCAGCCAGTTGCCCAGTCAACACGACAACCGGGCAGTCATATATTTGTCCATTTTAGTCGTTTGTCTAAGTCTGCAGTCTGCAAAAACCATATTACGAAAGACGTTTTTCGGTAGACACAGCCGGTGCAGTTAGATCTCAGCGCTCACTAAACGCAGCTCCCTATATTCCTTTTGTCTTGTATTTTCTCTCGATACTAACTGTTGGTTGCGATTGTAAATCTCTGTGCTGTTATTGTGTTCTTGCCAATAAGTTTCGTTTTTGTATCTATAGGTTAGGTTAGATAGCTGTTGAGTAAGAAGGTCTACTGATACATTTGGACTTGCATCTTTTTTTCGACTTCTAAATTTTCGTCGAAGTCTCTAAGTCTACTTAAGTTGTTTATTGAAAACTCTTCATTTCTGTGAAGTGTATTTGTCTCAATTGCCCTGTGATTGTATTCAGCAGCTCTTAAAACAGAAAGAAGGTAGTCTACTCTTTCGTAACAATTTTAAACGTTATTGCAACCGAGTAACTTTGATTCGAATCCGTTTAAATACATTTGCGTGATGCCAGAACAATTAAACATATCGGTTCTCTAACCACGAAATAATCGTTTCCAATTATTTATATAAAAAAATATCATCTTTTATTTTTTACTGTAGGTAAAGCTATGCCGTCCTAGTTTTCAAGACGCAACGTTTATATAATAGTTTTTGTAATTCCTATAATTTTAACAATACTAAGTTTATGCTATTAGTATTAAATATAAATGTCTGTGAATCATCCATATTTACGTGGATCAAGATTACTTGTAGTGATCATTTAAATAATGACCCCAATAAGATAGGCGAGGTTTAGCCTTAGGTTTTGTACACTATGCTATAAAACAGGGATGGCCAACTTAAATGTACTCGCGATCGACTTTTTCTATAAGTTCCTTGCGATCAATTTTATTTTTCCAAAAATTCCTCCCGATCGACCTTTTATACAAAATATTTATGTGTACATATGTGTAGTACTACTTTAGTACCTAAAATTGTGAAGTTTTTTCTTAATTTCTGATCCGCGATCGATCAAAAATGCTCTCGGGATCGACCGGTCGATCGCGATCGACCTGTTGGCCACCCCTGCTATAAAAGCTCTGTATGACTGTTATGTAACCGAGTTAATAAAGACACATGCAGAACAAAGTTACTATATGGTATGTCTCTGCACTGACTTAATAAAGATACATACCTACAGAACAAAGTTATTTGTATAGTCTATCTCCTCTCTGACTAGTGCTTCTTTCTACTTAGATTTGAAATGTATTATCCCTGATATCTACCACCATGACTCATCTGAGTCATGGTGGCCCAGAGATGTAGGACTACTTCTCGTGTATGAGTTTGCGGATTCGAAACCTACCAACGACATGTACCAATGTGACGTTTTCCAAGTTATACTTTCTTAGATTATTTAGACACCACTGACAAACGGTGAAGGAAAATATCGTGAGGAAACCTGAGCTTATAAATTTCTAATTATAAGTTTGAAATAATAATCAATTCTGTGAATACAGAAGTTATACTTAACTCGAAAGAGTTATTCGACTATACATTGACAGAAGTCCAAATGCTGATCATGACGCTATCCGGCAATCGAAACGTATGAAAAAGGGCTTAATCAACTGGTTATTTAAAGTGGAATGACTGTGAAAAAGCAGGAGACGACATAAAAGTAGTACATTTTTTATTTGGATTTCGATTTAACCATCTCACAAGACCCATTACTTTGTTACTGCATGACTCACGTGTGTAATCGATTCTTAGTAAAATAAATAAATACACGGAATTCGAAGTGATAGCAATGTTTGAAGGACGAGGTGCAACGAGCCCGTGTCATCGGTAATTATGCTGCGCCCTGACCCCTCGCGTACTATCGTGAGCACAAGTGCAATCGGTTTAACATAAATTGTTAATAGTTTTTAAAAGTGTTAACGTTTTACGATTTTTATTGAGATCTGTTAAAGAAGGGTGATTTTGGATACTCTTTTTTAATAAAATCGCTATTAGGTACTTCTCTCGACTTGAGCGAAATGAGTAGGAATTGTCAGACTCTTACTGAATAGAAACCACCCCGTTCCTACTTCTGCTTTTCGAGCTGGAACCCCGGAAACCCGCTAGGCAGTCCGCAGCTCCGGGTTGGAATCCCCTGTTCTTCACGCAGCTGTCCGATGAACCAACTAAAATGTATCCCACATTTAATTGAGACTGGGCAGCAACGCTCTCTGATAAACTTGAACCTTTAAACTGCGATTTCCAACCCGCCTGCTAAAATGGAGATTATGGTAAACCCTCTTACATAGAGGAAGTGTATAGCCCAGCAAAGGGCTGTCACTAGTTGTTGATATTACATAATACAGGGTGTAGTTTTGAAGCCGAGAAACATTCAAGGAGGCAACTCAGCTAACGATTCTCAGTCCAAATCAATAAATAAATGGAGGGCATTTGTTGCATTGTATATAATAACATAATGCATTTTACTGTCCGGCTGTACAGCACGTAAACTGGCAAGCGTCTAATAGCGCACGTAACACACGTCTGGAGCCAGCAGCTGGTGATGAGGTGGCGTCATACACCGTTTAGCAGAACCTCGCCTCACCTTTGACTGGACGGTTAAACTGTAGCCCGTGCTTTGAGTGTGGTTTAATATGTATCAAACTCGTATAGGAAGAATATGTAGGAATTTAATTTCTTGAGAATTGGATGAGGTATAAAAAAATACTAATATTTAAAGGATGAATATGTAGGAATTTAATTTTTTGAGATTTGGATGACGTATAAAAAAGGACAAAATTTTGGTGTTGAAAATGTCAGTGCGTTGGTGGTCGAGAAATAAGTGGTGTATTTTTTATCCGTGAAAACCTATAATTGGCTTTCTGACGTTATTCTGCCACTATTTGTTTGCCATGTATAGCTGTTGGTTTTCCATTAAATAAATAAACATGCTCACTTTAATGTGTGACTAAACAAAATGGGAATAGAATAGCAGCTACCCAAGATCTAGAAATGTAGGTGTTAAGTTTTTTTTTCACTGGTTGAAACAAGAATATTCCGTCATTTAGCATCTCTTACGGTCTATGAAATTTAATGTATTCAGATCCAACTGCACAGATGACGCGGTGCGTGCAACGGATAGCGATGTCGATTTTCACTCGGAGCAATTCCTTGTGTGATTCACAAATTGTTGCTTCGGGTCTGGGTGTCATGTGTACTTATGTGAACTTTTATGTTTTTAAACGCACCCAAGACACAGGAGAACATCCTAAAGTGGTCCCACTTTTTTTTTAAAATCAGTAAGCAATTACTTAATATTTACAAACGTAATATTCGTCTAATTTTAATAGTTCTCATCAATCTCCCCCGTGCGTCAACTCACGCGCATTAGGTGATGAGATGACGTCACAACTGTTAAGCAGTTAGCCGCTAATGAGAGATGAACGTAATTATCTTCAATGGATACAACTATTTTTGTACTTATTAGGCAGTTTGGTGTTTTTGTGGCAAATTAAATGAAGTTACATTAATGTTCGTAGCTTCTTTAATGACAAAAAGTTTGTCTAATAGTCTAATGTCCAATAATTCATTGACTGAAATTAACAATTTTCTTGGTCTAATTGCGTCTGTCCTTTAAGCGTTCGTTTACCTTATTGGTATTATTCATACTCATGTCTACTTATTGAATTAATTGTGTAAAACGGTTTACGCAGTAATACTTTGCCAGATCCAGGAATGGAACCCGAGACCCCTTGTTCGGCAGCCGCACTTGCGACCATTTGACCAACGAGGCAGCGCTTAACGCTCGCCATGTGAACATATAGTCCAGTCATTTGGTAGTTTTACCTGGAAAGTTTTCCGGGAGTTTTGAAAATTGGTGAATTTATAGATTTGGGTATGCTCTTTTCGAATTTCAACTTTGCCACCTCGTACAACCGCCGCTCGCGCCGCCATATTGAAAAAATGGCGGCTAAAAATGGTTTTTTATTAATATCTCCGTTCCGACGCATTTTACGAAAAAATATTTATTTACAAAATTAAACTAGAAAAAAAATCCTACAATTTATGTATTGATAACTTTTTCATAAAATCAATAGTTTTTGGCGTACGAGCGCCGCAAAGTATTATTCATCTGCACCACCACGTGTACAAACAATGTGTGTTGTGCAGCAACGACTGTCGCAACCGAGGGCTGGGCTCGCTGTCATTGCAGAGGTAAGTCCCCTGTTTGAGGAATGCCTAGAGAAGCGCCATGGCGTCCTCACCTACCGCCTGACGCAGGTGCTTACCGGACACAGGAGTTTCGGTAGGATCCTGTTTTTGATTGGGCGGGAGGAAACGCCCGGGTGTCATCACTGCGAAGACCGCCCGGAGGACACAGTGGAACATATAACATAACACATATAACATCAGAAACAGGAACCTACCGAAACTCCCCTGTTTGTACAACACACATTGTTTGTAAACGGTTTTTTATTAATATCTCCGTTCCGACGCATTTTACGAAAAAATATTTATTTACAAAATTAAACTAGAAAAAATTTCCTACAATTTATGTATTGATAACTTTTTCATAAAATCAATAGTTTTTGGCGTACGAGCGCCGCAAAGTATTATTCATCTGCACCACCACGTGTACAAACAATGTGTTTTTTTTAAATGTATCAATTCTTAAAAACTAATTATGATATCTCGTTCAAACCAATTTTCTTTGAAAGTTTCCATTAAAATCTACAGCATATATTTTTTTTAGTTTTCTTACTCACTTATTTTAAAAGTTAGAGGGCAGGACACATTCGATAGACCTCATTTTTCCACTTTGGAAGTGTCTATCTTTCAAACGATTGATTTTGACGAAAAATGGTTTTAGAAACCATGACGTATTTTAATGGCCTATCCATAGACAACCATCACGGATAGGTTAGACGAAAAAAAAATTTTTTGAAGAGGTGCAGTGACCGCGCGCTCTCCGCCCTCTATCTCGAAAACGGTGCACCGTATAAAAAAAAAGTTTAGACAAAAGTTGTAGAGAATTTTGTATTCTACAATATTGGTATTAAATGCAAATACCAAAAACCCATAGGAAATGAGATATTTCCAAAAAAGCGCAAAAAAAACGTTTTTTGGGACCTTTGGACCTTAAAATTTAATAGTTGCTTACACCCTACCATATGTAGGTTTTGAGACAAGTTTCAGGCAGTCAATATACAAGTATATACAAAATTACAGCTGGGTATCTCAAATTCCGAGGTGAAATCCTAATTTGACTGGACTAATAATACTTTGCGGCGCTCGTACGCCAAAAACTATTGATTTTATGAAAAAGTTATCAATACATAAATTGTAGGAAATTTTTTCTAGTTTAATTTTGTAGAAAAATATTTTTTCGTAAAATGCGTCGGAACGGAGATATTAATAAAAAACCGTTTTTAGGCGCCATTTTTTCTATATGGCGGCGCGAGCGGCGATTGTACGAGGTGGCAAAGTTGAAATTCGAAAAGAGCATACCCAAATCTATAAATTCACCAATTTTCAAAACTCCCGGAAAACATTCCAGGTAACCCCCTTTTTATCTACCAAATGACTGGACTAATATGCTTATTCAAGAACAACATGTACAGACGCGGCGACGTCGCACAACCGACTCACTTACTAAAAAAAAGTTCGTAATAAAATTGTTTGTCCGCAGAGCTCAGTATCTCCAGTGGAAGAGAAGCCCAGCAGTGACACTAACTACGTGGTGGGCACTTGGCCGCAGTCCACGCCGGGCCACACTGGGTACCTCACCGTCGCCACGCTGCCGCCCCCATATGCACGCAGTAAGTAGTATTAACCTCTTTGACAATATTCAACCCCTTAATATCAACAACCTATAGATACAGTTTAATACTGTCCTCCGTGACGTGGAGATAGTTCATAGAGTGGAAATTATCCCAATCCGGAGCTGCGGACAGACTAGTGGGTTACCGGGGCTCCGGCTCAAAGAAGGAGCAGAAACGGGGTGGTTTTTAGTCAGTAAGATTGACACTTCCTCTCGCCTCACTCTAGGTAGAAATCATTGGATGATTTACCTCCCAGAAAAAACGCATGTAAATTATGACAACACCTCTTATCTACATAGAATAGCCAGAATCTCTTCCACCTCTTCATACGCAGTTAAGAGCCAATGCCAGCTTCAATAATATTTTTATTCTGTTTCAGGTAAGCCGAAGAAAACAACAAAAGTAGAAAACGATGAGAAAAGCACTGAAAATGGCGATAAAATGGCTGTTGATGAATGATGTTTACGTAATTACCTATTATTGTCATATTGTTAGCTATTAATAAATGAATAACGTAACTGTTGGAACAAGAATTTTTATTTTCTACCCATTTCTTTCTTGTCACACATTCACACACGGTCACCACTTATGAGTGCCATAAACCTATTACCATACACCGGGCACAATTCCAGACCCCGAACTATTACTGATTTTTTTTTATCAATAATGCCTTGCCCGACCCTGGGAACAACCTTCAAATTGGAATGGATATAATGGACTTAATATTAAAGTATAATTTCAAAGTGTGCGTGTTGGATTTTAGTTTTGGTCTCCCTTTAGTGGCATTGGAAAGCTATGAGTTAAGTATAATAAAAAATGTAAATAAAAACAGCAAAAATAATTTGTTAATATACTTTATTGAACGAAAAGCTTTAAAATAGGTACAATGATTGGCAACTTAAATCTAAATAAATATATTCCTTAAACTAAAGAGTTAATAATTGACTCGACTCGCACAGACTAACTCGACTAATTACTTAGGATCTAAACCATAAAATAAAATATTAATAACTGTATAAAAAGGAACAAAGGGGTTAGCACTCAGTATTAGTAATAACAATTGGAAGCATTGAACAGAAATATTATTTTATCTATAATAATAAAAATTTGGCATATCGGATCTTTTTCGCCACACACGCTACAGAAGTGGAATGGAAACGAGATTTTATTTTTATTTTATCAAGTAAGTCTTTGACTGCCAATAGAAAACTGTTGAAGGCAAATCCTCCGCTAACGTCGGTCACCGTTGACCCCCGTGGCGTTTAAAGTGGTAGACAATTTGAGAGGGCGACTTTTTGAATATTAGAACACACCAACAATCTTTACTTAAAAAATAACGTTTCGTATCATCACGCCTTTATCCCAGAAGGGGTAGGCAGATGTGCACATTACGGCACGTAATGCCACTGTACAATGTACACCCACTTTTCACCATTTATGTTATAATTCCCATGTAAAAGGGGTGAGCCTTTTGCCATACTGGGCACAATACCAGACTTCGAGCTACGTGAAAAAAGCCTAGTGATACTTTGCCCGACCCGGGAATCGAACCAGGGACCTCATGCCCGGCAGTCGTATATGACCAACGAGGCAATCTACAATGTAACGTTTAAATTATAAAATTCAAACCCATTTTCTAAACGCCTAATCACCATTTAAAACACTTTCTCAACTAAAATAAAATTACTAAACAATAAACAATTTCGTCTCCAACCCACTCCTGCGCACATTTCAAATAAAATCGTCACAATTTAAAATTCGCATGAGGAACTATCACAGGACTGTTATTTTCCATATATTCCGTTAAAAACGTTATAATATCTACATATAACGAGTATTTCATAATATCTTATAATATTTGTTACTAATATAATATTTCGTTATAATCGCATGATACTTTTTTCTATAATTTCATTAGTTATATGTTTTAATATTCGTTAGCCTTATGTAAAAAGAATCGCTATTATTATATCTCATTAAATGGACTTTTTTCAATACGAGGCGTGATTATTGGACTGATTTGTAAAGAAGATTAATATTTTACTATGTTATAATATTAAATTCGAGATAGCCAAGCATCTCTCTACCCTATATTATTGTTCTAATGTATATTTTAAAATTAATTACTTATAATTATAATAGGAGTTACGTGTATAAATATAATTATGTTATAAATTATAATTTCTATGTGTAGTGAGTTTGTAAGGAAATGCTTTTTATATCATAGTTATGGAATGGTTATATTATTATTTTATTGTGCATATTGATATTGAAAAGATGAGTTTTCACGATCAATAATAATGATACTGATTTTACTGAGATCTTCGTACTATGTTACTATAACATAGTTGGTCGTATCGTTAATACGACTATTGCGCACACTTGTGCAACATCTTATAGATATTTTGATAATTTTACACAGAAAGCCATAAGAAAAAATTTTGAGAGTCTTTTCTCTAATCCCTTCACATTTTCCAAGTAATTATCTTTCAATAGTAATCAGTAAATCTATATTATGATCATGAAAACTCAAAAGAAAGTATTGGTTACAATAATTAACATCAAACATACAATTAAAACTAAATATAGCGTGTTAAAATAAATAAAATGACAAAATTAAATATTTCTTATAATATAGGTACTGCATAAACAACCATTAAGGTTGATTTTCGCTCTGTCCAAACAAATTTTCCCTACCATTTATTTTGTAAACGAGGCATAGGGTAATGTTATTAAAATGCAATCATTATTTAGTAAAGTACGCATATTCTTCGTTATTTGAGTTAGGTTCAGTTATTGACTTCAGATCATAACATCAGGTGTCAAAATTATAAAAAGTGTTAGTGTTTCCATATAAAAATCTGTTGTCTCTAGGCTGACTGACCGTCAAACTTACAAATCATCAGAGATCCTAGTACTAGTTTGATTTACGTTTAACGGGATCGAATCAATCGCGTTCGGCGCTTTGATTGGCCTACTTCAACGAATCAACCAATCAGAGGGCCAACACGCACGCTTTATCGAGATCGAAACAAGAGCGTGTTTGGCGCTCTGATTGGTTATTTCATTAGCGCCGGCCAATCATAGCGCCGAACGCGCTCTCGTATAGTTTTCATTCAACATACAAAGGGCTAAACGAGGCAACGCTTCGATCCCGTTAAACGTAAAACAAACTCGTACTCTACTCGTACTAAGGCTTAATATTTTTTATTAGACCTAATCTAAAGCTTTGATTACTAATACATGGTCTAATGTCTAAGACAATTCATTTTTATTAACTTTGCGAATTGTCAATGAGGACTATCGTGTATGAATTCACCACTATGAGGCGCTACAGAACTAAGATTAATTGCTCAATAGAAAATTTACTAGTAATAAACTATAAGACAGTGGACTCAAATATTTCACCGTATTTCCAACTTTATAACATCACAACAAAGTAAAAAATCTAATAATAAATCTGACAAAAGTAATTTGACTTGCTAGCTACTGGACATTACATTTTGAGACCTACATAGTGATTTGATAAACGGGGTCTTAGAACAGTAACGCCATCTAGCGAGCACAGAAACGAAAGTCCTCATTGCCATCACTTTTAATACATTCCAGACTCGAATATACTTAGTTTTATTTACTTAATCCATTGTTATATAGTTACTTTATTCGCTAATACATATTATATGATAAGTTTACCTAAAGTCACTGAAGTCTGTCTTCAATTGTATGGTGGGTTTGGCTGGCTTGGCGTCGAACACGGGACGTTGCGTCTGTGAGGTGCGTCCCGACCGCGCGGTCGCTTGGTTCGCCTTCAATGCGTTTTCTAATTTACTGCGCAACTCGGATGACTGTTGCATCATTGTTTTGAATTCCTGGAAATTTGAGAAAATATAATTATTAACCAGATCGCAGATCTACATGAAACACAATGTATTTTCTATTGTATTAGAACTCGAAATGGAATATTTACCATGTTTTTCTATTTTTATGAGTTTCGGATATTTCGGCACGGCGCGGCGCTTGAAAAACATAGTAAATATCCCGTTTCGAGTTCTAATACTAGTGTTAGTGACCATGTCAGTTTAAAAACTTATATTTTCTATTGTCTCTCATATACCGAAAGACAAGACGTTAAGAGACGTTGTGACCACACATTTATGCTATGTTAGCGACGCGAGCTTATTGTTACACACACACAGGACCAAAATATACCGAGCAAACTGATCATCTAATGGTAAGTAATCGGCACCACCCATAGACTTAACAACTTTGGGGGTTAATAGGGAGGGATATGAGGATTGAGGTATGGGGTATTGGGCCATGTTTACAACAAATATGTTACATAATATAGTTTTATAATATTATGTAAGGATATTCCATATATTATACCTGTGGATGTTTAGGTCCGACCCTAGTGAGCCAGTGCAGCGCGAACTCGTGCAGTGCGCGGACGTGCGCCGGCGCACGCTGTAACTCCGCGCCTTCACGGAGGTACGATATTACGATCGGTACCAGCAACCATAGCATCTTGATACCTGTGAAGACAGACAATAGGTCATAAGTTTTTTTAGACACCATTATAGTGTAGGAAAACATCGTGAGAAAACCTGAACTTAAAAACTTATAACTCCTTTGAATGATTGTGTGACCTCTTCTCAGTATAAGAAAACGCCTTTGACTAACGATAGAACAGTATGCAGGCTGATGATATTAATCGATTGACATATAAATAGTAAATTTTCTTCGACAAATAAAAATTGCTAAAAGAAAATAACTTTACCTTTAGGTCCGTCCTCTACAGAGCAGCGTAAAAATTAATAATGTAACGATTAGTGTATATTACAATTTTTACAGTGCAGCAGATTGCTAACTACTAACAACAAACAATTCTGTTAACCGTTTTTTTTTTTTATTACAAAATCTAATTACAAATAGGTATATTTGACAAAAAAGAATTTGTTACGACTATACAGACCAACTGTTGCGCAAACAAGCTTGAAGAGAGGGATGTTGCGCAAACTATAGCGCAAACATTTGTTCAAAGATTCAACACACCAGGGTATAATAATACTGTCAATTAAATTAATTTTATCAACATAGTTAACGCGTGTGTTTTGTAGGAAAAAATCTCTTCCCCTTATAGAACTCCCTGTGGCAATAGAATATACAAATGGCTAAACATATAATATGTAAGACCTACAAAGCAAAACCAGAGTAGAATACTCACGAGCAGAATCAGGAGCAGCATTAACGAGATCATCGAGCGCGGAGATGGCGGCGATGGCGGCCTTGGTGTGGGCCATGTCCTGGGGGCGGCGCGCGGCGGCGGCGCGGGCCGTCACCGCGGGCGCCAGCCCCCGCGCCCACCACGACACCTGCGCCGCGGGACCCGACGCCCATACTGACCGCAGTACCGCGCAGCATGATGAGAATATCTGGGAACACGTAACATATAGTTTACGAGTTTACGTTTTACTATGAATTAAAGTCTTATATTATTCCCTTGATGGGGCAGAGGGCGTCCACAGAGGTCCTCCATTTCGATCGGTCTTGAGCTTCCCGCTTCACCTCGCTCCACGTCATTCCGATGCCCGCCGCTTCTGCTATTACTGTACGCCGCCAGGTTTGCCGAGGACGGCCACGCTTCCTTTTCCCTTGGGGGTTTCCAATCCTGCTTGGGAATAAAGTCGGAACCCCTTCGGATCGTGTAGCCTATCCAACCCCACTTGCGACGTTAGCGCAAGCCTGACTAGCAATATAAATACAGCTACCTCTTTGTCCCAGATAATCACTACTAATATGTACCTATTAAAACCCTAACACTTTTTTTATTTCATGCACTTTTTCACAAATCAATGTAGCTTCGCAGGTGTCTAGTACATATACATACCTCATTATCATTAGTTTCAAGACACTGTCGGAAATGGTTGATGCAAGGGTAGTGTAGAGGCGGCGCAGGAGTCGCCTTGTTCAGGACTACTGCCATACCGCGCGCCCCTATTATAGGTTCAATGCGTTGTTCTGGATCATCTGTGGAATAATAATTAAGACCCTTATTAATCCTTATCATAAAACTAATTTTCGTATTATATTTCATGCACGGTCAAGTTACGTTAGAATATGCATTCAATTGAATTTTGTACATGATACAATATGTTAATATGTCTGAAGAGAGAGAGTTGTGAGAGTCTACCGGTGACCTATATTTTCCTCTGCAAAATAGCCATAACCTCCATATTTGACAAGGGCAATCCCTTGTACTAAACGAAGTATTATACAGGGTGACTTTGAATTCGACGTATTCCTCTCGGGAGGTGATAATACAACTAATTTCCTACAAAAATAGCCCTGAGGTCCTTGGGCGGAAAGTTGCTAGTTTCTGAGATATTCAACATTTTTGGTTTTGGTAAAAATATCCCGAATTGATTACAAAAACATCAATAAATAAAAAAATACTGGTTGGATTTTAGTTATTTTAGTTTTAATCAATTGCCAATACATCAGTTGTCATTTATAAATACTAATAATGGCAGAAATATCATTTGTTTTAAAATAGCAAGTAATTTCCCATGAAATTTTGTTTTATTTCACTAATTTGGTCAATAGATAACTGGATTTATTTCGAAAAAAATATATGACACTAAGCGTACATACTATTAGAAAAACTTCCTTGGTTTATTAGCTACCCAGAAACGTAAAATTATTTACAACATTCCCAAAAACAAATGAATTAATTGATGATAAGTAGAGTGTAAAGAGAAAAGCGCAATTTCAAAAACATCTTAATTTGCAAAATTTTGTTCAAAATGATCTCTCCTACGACGAATACATGCCCGAACACACTTCCTTATCCCTATGACGTTCACTCTTGGGCTGAATATGCGTTTTATTTCGTAATTATCTTCAAATATGTTTCGGAGAAGAATTACGATACACGGCCAATTCCTTCTGTATAAACATGTAAAAATCAACCAGTGTTAGATTCTGGACACCGCGCTTGCCATGTAGTTGGACCCCCATGCCAATATAACGCCTGGGAACCAAGGTATCCAACCATTGCCCCACAGTAGTTCGATAGTGCGCTGGATAAACTATCACAATATCCATTATTAGCCACAAAAAAGTCAACAAAATCCGAAAAAAGTAAACCATCGTTAGCGCATCGCGGTTTTAATTCAAATGTTTGCAGGGGTATCATAAATAATTATTTGATTGGACCCTACTTTTCATCCAACAATTTAAATGGTGAGAATTATGAAAAAAAATTAAGGAATGTGCTAGGGTCATTGTTTTAAATTTGAATTTAGAAACAAGATGAATGAACTTATTCTACTTATTGAATTAATTTATTAATTTGATTGACGAATTTATTCCACATGACGATTGTCAAGTGCATTATCGAACTACTGTGCGGCAATGGTTGAAAACATTGATTCTCAGGCATTGGATTAGTAGGGCGATCCAACTACATGGCATGCACAATGACCAGAACCTAACGTCGGAATTTTTACATGAAGTCCCTTGTTTATACAGAAGGAATTGGCCGTGTATCGTAATTCTTCTCCGAAAAATATTTGAAGATAATTACGAAATAAAACGCATATTCAGCCCAAGAGTGAACGTCATAGGGATAAGGAAGTGTGTTCGGGCATGTATTCGTCGTAGGGAAGATCATTTTGAACAAAATTTTGCAAATTAAGATGTTTTTTTTACATTGCGCTTTTCTCTTTACACTCTACTTATCATCAATTAATTAATTTGTTTTTGGGAATATTGTAAATATTTTTACGTTTCTGGGTAGCTAATAAACCAAGGAAGTTTTTCTAATAGTTTGTACGCTTAGTGTCATATATTTTTTTCGAAATAAATCCAGTTATCTATTGACCAAATTAGTGAAACAAAACAAAATTTCATAGGAAATTATTTGCTATTTTAAAACAAATGATATTTCTGCCATTATTAGTATTTATAAATGATAAATGATGTATTAGCAAGTGATAAAAACTAAAACAACTTAAATCAAACCAGTAGTTTTTTATTTATTGATATTTTTATAACCAGTTCGGATTTTTTTTACCAAAACAAAAAATGTTGAAGATCTCAGAAACTAGCCACTTTCCGCCCAAGGACCTCAGGGCTATTTTTGTGGGAAATTAGTTGTATTATCACCTCCCGAGAGGAATACGTCGAATTCAAAGTCACCCTGTATAGCATCTCCAGTTGGAGTTCGCAGTATAAAATGATTAGTTTTATTCGAAAACGCTTCCATGTATCTATTAAACAATTAACAACAAACGACTGTACATTTATAAGCTCCAAAATATACGTACCACTCTTCACCCTCTCGACGAGTTTAGCGAGTGCGCTCTGCAGTAGCTTGGCGTGTTGCGCGGCGGTGTGGGCGTGTAGGCGCGGAGCACTACAGTCTGCCGCGCTATGTAGTAGTAGTACGCCGCACTCCGCCGCCGCGCCCTGCCCGCGGGACTCGCGGAGTATCTCCGTCGCTAGGTATAGTAGTGTCGGTAGGATTGATAGAGCTCCTGTAAAGATGAGGGTGGTTTAATTTAATTAATAGTTACAAAAATATACACACAAAGCGGCGACTGTCGGGGAAAGAATATGAGCATGAATATGAGAATCTAGCATGGCTTGAAGTCTGTTACGTGAGGAAGCCGATAACATAATAATTAATTTAGTATGTCTCACGAAAGCTATAAAAAAATAAGAGCAATATTATACAGGTTATACAAATTATTATATATTGCACAGCGTACCTGGAAGCTAATGTAAATAATGCATACTTGCGCAACGATTATGTGACATTGCGCAACGAATATAAGCTGAAGTTGCGCAAATCAACAAGTATTTCAATTTTAAAAATCACACCAGTTCTTGTATGTCAAATCATCAACTAACCTTGAGGACTAGTCAGAGACGGCAATTCAGACATGGCAGTCAGAGTTTTGACTAGCAACGTGTCTCCATGCACTCCCAAACCCTTAGGCACTCCGATCACTCCTATCGCCCCTCCCTGTTTCTTCGGCGAGAGGGCTGGGAGGCGACGGACCAGTAGACAAAGACAGGCTTCCAAACAAGCGAAGACTACGGACTTCCCAGGAGGCAAATCGCCTGTGGGACCTCCTTCTCCTAAAGTGTGGACTACTTCGAGAACTGATTGAGGAGTTGTTCCGTCTGATGCTTCGTTTGGTGCTAGTTCTGGAAAAGGAAATGTGTTATTGTATTTCGTTAAATAGTGACTCTGAAGTGGCAATTAATATTTTTCTTTTGTGATTTTCCCTTGAGCCCTAGACCTCTACTACAACTTGTGAACACAAGGATAGTTTTAGTTTTCTTAACAACACTTATTAATCAGTTCTTTACTAATTTGCCGAGAATGTATAATAAATTCTTAGACAGGACAAAACAATGTTCGATTTTAAAATTTATAAAAATGCTAAACATTGTATAACCGATTTAAAAAATAACTGTTAACTTATATTAAAGTCTACCATAATAGACGTACCTTTGATCTTGGCCTGCATATTAGCATGAAGTTGTTCCTTGGCGCCTTCTATGACCAACTTCAGAACATCAGCAGCTAGAAGCAATGCTTCAATGCTTTCCTGAGTAAGTCCCGTCCTATGGATGATTTGGCACAGTTCTATTGCTAATGCCCTGAAAATTAAAACCATTGTTACGATAAATTATTTTGAAATATTTGCAGTATGGGTTATTTGGGTTCGTCAAAAATATTATTACCAATATCTTAGGAATCAAAATTGATACTTACATCAAGGCTCGGATACCGGTAAAATTTTCAAACCGCTATTATGTACTTGTACGCAAAACCTTTACATTGGGTTTCGTTCGCGAAACCGGTTTTTTTAAACCGGTATTTGGAACAGTATTTTCATCAAGTTTTTTCGGATTAAACGGTTTAGATCAATAAAAACCGGTTAATACGAGGCACATCAAAGAAACGCCGCGCGCTGTTCAGATTATATTCAAATGCCACTCGTCGAATAAACCGGTTAATTTAAGTTAAAATAATGTTCTTTAAATGTTCACGTTCTTAAGAAAAGTTCGGAGGAAAACCGATATAAACCGGTATTAACCGGTATTTTTTAAACCGGTTCCGAGCCTTGACTTACATAGTTTGGGGGGTGTCAGGCATCAGCCAAAGTTCCAAACTAAATATGTACTACTGCTGGGAATTCTTAAAACTATTATAGGCCAGAAAAATCCTTACCTATCCTTCAGCAGCCTGGCTCTATTCTCAGGCGCATCGAGCAGTGTGACCAGAGACAACAGCACAGAGATAATGTTCTCATCGCTCATGTCACGCTGTGCGCAAAGAGCTTCCGTGCAAATACCTGGAAGAAAGAAACCACAGTCTTAACGCTACTTAATTAGTTTGACTGCACGGTAAGTGCGGTGGCTGGGCAACTGGCTGCCGCGCAACGTGTAGCGGGTTCGATTCTCGCACGGAGCAACTCTTTGTGTAATCCATAAATTGTTGTTTCGGGTCTGGGTGTAATGTGTATGTGAACTTGTATGTTTGTAAACGCACCCACGACACGGGAGAAAATCCTAACGTGGGGAAACGTTTTATTTAAAAAAAATGAGTGTAAATATAAATATCCTATAATATAAATCACTATTAAAGTCGCTCATAATGAAAGGGGAGGGGGTTGCCATAATCCCCACGCTTAGCAGGCTACGGGGCCTGCATGGCAGGCATGGTCGCAGTTAGGTCACTGATACATTTTGAGAATATGGCAAAAATGGAGCGACAACCTCGTCAGAGTCGCGGGGAGCCAGTCGATGCAGGTGGCGGCTTGTCGTTCTACGTGGAGGACTAAAGGGGAGGCCTTTGTTTAACAATGGATGTCTTTCAGCTGTGATGATAAATCACTATTCTATTACTTCATAGAAAATAATTACTTATTCTATACAGTGTGTAGAATAAGTAATTATTTGTTGGAAAAATAATAAATTCCAATATTTTACTACTTACCAAACAAAAGATGGAATCTCTCATCGATTGGTTCAAAGAATTCAAAGTTTCCATTTTCAGTCTTCGATGATCTGTTGTCTAAACCGCCTTCCGATTTATCTGAGAAGAGATAATAAATTATTAGTATATTTTTTTGCACTTTAACACGTTAATTGGCACGTTGAACACTAGTGACAGACGCTTAGCGGAGTATTTGCCTTTAACAATTTTCTTTCGGCAGTTAGTGCTTTAACTGGTCGAGTAGTGAGAAATCTCTGAATACAAACCTTGGTTTGAATCATAGAATCGGGTAAAAATATCAATGTTTTCAATCTCAAAAATTGTCAGTAATAACACAATACACTTGAATTAGCTGTCTTTGAATGAAAATTGAATCGACCTCAAATCGCCTTCAACGGTTGGAACGGTTGGTTCTATAACCTCCACCCATCCTCGTTAAATGGCAAATCCAACACAAAAACAATTTTACAGATTTGACCAGTCATTCTTCAGCTTTATATGATAAGTGCGTATAACAAGGCGAGTATACCTGTAGTAGGCGGCGGGGCGGCCTTGTTGTACCGCAGCGCGGCGGCGTAGAGCAGCTCGGGCCAGGCGCGCGCGTAGTGCACGCGGGACGCCTCCGCCGTCTCCGCGCAGTAGAACGCGCCGCCGCCGTGGGGCAGCTGGGACGCGAACTCTGCAAATACATAAATAACAATGCTTTATCATTGGAAAAATATTTCATTATTGAAGCCATAGATCCTATACTATATCAAACCGGAGCTGCGGATTACCTAGCGGGTTTACCGGGGCTCCGGCTCGACAGGCAGGACTAGGAACGGGGTGGTTTTTAGTCAGTAAGAGTCTGATACTCCCTCTCGCCTCGCCCAAGGCGGGAGAAGTCATTGGATGATTTCCCCCCCCCCCCCTCAAAAAAAATACTACAGCAAAACAAAGTATTTTTAAATTATCTAAAGTAACTTTAAGAAGAATACCATGGAGTTCGATCTTCAGACCTCCATAGCAATTTCATTTATCTTACTTACTTTTAATCATTTTAAAACAAACTTTGATGCAAACTTGGTTGAAAAGGCAGGTAGTAAAAGAGCAGGAGTTATCTCCTGCCTTTTACTGCCTTATTTGCGCAACATCTCTAGTTATCAGTATTCAAATTAGCGCAACATAGCGCAAAAGACAATCACACATTGCGCAAAAGACGGTTTGCATTTATATTTTTATTAATCTATTAATCTATCAACTATATCATTTTTACTCACCAGGAGGCAAACTCAACAGCGCATGGTCTTTCAACGCCGCAATCCAATTCTCCCCTAAACTCTCTAGCTCCGGTTCTACCAACTTCAGTAGACTTTCTCCTTTAGACTCAAAGTCCCCATACTCCTCGTCTTCAGGAGTTTCAGGAGTTGCATTGTCAATCTGGTTGTTGTTTTGCAACAACTGGTTGCGCCACCTAGCGAGCTCCGCTCGGTTGTTGAAAGGTTTCGTGTCTAAATGTTTGACGTAGCTACCTGGAGCGCTGCCGTTGCTCACCATTGCTACTATGTATACCTGTGGAGATTTTTAATTGTTTATAATTTGTAATCTATTATCTATTATATAAAAATAAGTCGGGTTTTCCTTCCTGGCGCTGACCCACGAACCTATTTCCATGGTTTTGCATTCGTTGGAAAGGTCTCGGGCTCCGTGAGGTTTACAGCAAAGAAAATTCGGGAAAAAAAACATTGAGGGCGGAACGGAGTTCGCCGGGTTTGCTAGTATCATATTATGAATATAACATTTCATTTTAACATCAAAAAAGTACCTTTCCGATTCAAAATTGTGTCTAGGAACAATGCTCTAAGATTAAAACGTTTTTAGATTTGTATTCAGAAAAAAAAAGAAAAATAAATATGATTTACCTCAGCCCATGCTTTCAAGATAGACAGCTTTTCCAAAGTCGCCATACTTTCGTTGTAAATTAACGTGGTGTTGCCTTTGGTGTTTAACTTATCCAAACTTGAAACTAGCAGCTGATGAACTCTGAAATTAAAATTAATTTAATTTGGTGGTTAGATACTAAATATAGTTTATCAGTGGTTGTCCTTCACCCTAAATAAATCAAAAATAATTACTAAATTATTTAATCTATAAATACGCAAAACTTTAATCGGTGCGCAAACTTTTTACCCGTTGCGCAAACTTTTTAACCGTTGCGCAAACTTTTTAACCGTTGCGCAAACTTTTTAACCGTTGCGCAAACTTTTTACCCGTTGCGCAAACTGTAAAATTATTGCGCAACTGTACATAATATACCTGCGCAGATCGTTGATATCCCTGGCGACCCCGCAGCCGATCCAGGCGGAGCAGACGTCGCAGGCGGCGGCCGTCACGTGGGACGCCGTGTCGCCGGAGAACGCAGGCCTCACTGCCGCGCCCACCTACAACATACATAGAAAATACTTTAGGCAAAGAAACAAACTTTTTACCAGTCATCAAGCACAAGCAAGGCACAAGGAGCGAATTAAATGAAAAGTGTTACGCGTAAAAGCACAAAACCTGGCAATGACAGGGAAACAGAAACAAAACTTGAAACCTTATCATTGGTCTAATAACCGTACGTGGTTTCCAAATGGAAGGTTTGAGACACAACCCATTTGTATAGTTATCTAACTTTATATTTTTGTATGAACGTGTTTTTACTCAAAATCAATGAATTTTGAAAATTTACAGAAGAAAGAATATATTTTTTGACGTTAGCTGTATATGCCTGTGACGTTAACACTTTGGACGCCGTGATGGTCACCGGTGACCGACGTTAGCGAAGTATTTGTCTTCAACAGTTTTCTATTGGCAGTCAAAGACTTAATGTTTTTACAACAACGCTGTATTTATAATTGTATATTATACTACATAATGTTTGTCCGTAACAAACCTGCGCCTGATACTGTTCTAGAAGCAGATGTCCGGGGAAGTCGGGCTCGGGTGCCCTGGCGAACTGTTGTATGATCATCTGCAACGTCTTCAGCCCACACAGACGGAGCGCGTCCGACTCTCCCGTAGCTCCCACGAACGCCATGCGGACTAGATCCGATAGGTGGAGGGAGAGGTAGTCTCCTGGAATGGATACATTTTAAAATTAATATAATATAGTAGAACACTTGAAAAATATAATTATGCGGTAGAATTGAGAAATCCCCTCCTTATTAAAGCCGGTTAAAATGTGCTTCGTCTTAGTTTTTAGTGTTATAAAATGTATTTGTTGAATATTTACTCAACATTTACAATATCTCAGGTTTAAGCAAAGTAAACGAATTTGTCGACCAACCAACTTTAGCGTTAAACTACGCAAATTACTACATATTCAGAAATGTACTTTATACCCAAGTAAACACGTACCGTCCGGTTGGTTTTGTAGCTTCTCCTTGGCTTTGACTAGATCGAAGTGAGCGCTGTCGCCGGTCGCTTCACACGCCCCCATTATCTTCTGAATGCATTCCATTGCGAACACCTGGAATTTTGAAAAAAAATGTTTTATTTTTAGGAGAGTTGCATATATGTAATATGTTTAGTTTCTGTTATGTAACATCGATTTAACGCTGGTTATGTAATAAAGGAACTATGTATTATGCTAACCTGGCTAAAATCCAAACTTCTGCTTTCTTTGATCGTAATAAAACTCGACTTCGAAACCTGATAGTCATAATTTTGAGCATACCACACAGTTACACAGTCAGAGACTGGCAATTAATTAAAGGCTACAAATTATCAATATTTTAAGTCGAATTTATTTAATCCATTATCATACTACTAATACATTCTAAACTAGTCGAGTTCCTCGTCAAGCAGTTACATGAGTAAGCCGATAACACTATAATTAATTAAGTATGTCTCACGAAAGTTATGATAAAACATTAACACATACCCTAGTAGGCCACCTGGACTGTACAGCGGGATGTGTGGACGTTTCAGACTCAGCGTGGAACTCCGCCTGGTCGTCGTCTCCTTCTCCGTCGAAATCCGTGTCCGGGTTGTTGTTGTCCTCTGAAAGTAATAATGGCGGATTAACCATGGAGAATGAATGTGAAAAAACACGATGTGTTTTATATTGTTAACTTATTATACGAGAGATTAATAGATTTAGTGATATATAAAATATGTTTTCACGGTACTTGCGCAAATGTGACAAAATATATTATGCACAAATTTCAACTGCTTTTGTTTTTGTCATTAGATATGTCGTTTCTTTCAAATGGTTATCACAACCACAAAAGTTTGTTGGGCTTTTTTTCCTTCTTTCTTTTCTCAAAATTTCTGAATCGATTAAAGTTTTTGATAAGAATTAAATAGTTAGTATGTTAAAAGTCAATATAAAATTTCAGATCATCAGCAAGCTTTTAAATAACATCTCTAAGGTTATTTTAATGATGCTTATACATACATAGATCATGTTAAATCATGCTACTAGATTCTTATACATTCAACTAGTAGTTTAATAATTTCCTTACCTAATCTAATAGTAAGCACTCTCTTAGCGAGTACAAGCCAGTCTTTGACGCTGCGATGCGTGGCGGCGGCCAGCAGGCAGCACGTCAAGGTATCCCTCGCGTACGACAACGCCGTGGGATCGCGCTCACTGTCCAAAAACGCGAACAAAGCGCCAGGCAGACCCGTCTCTGTGATTACTACACCTGTAATTTGAAATTTGTTGTTTTGTTATATAGAAAATGGTTGCGCAAGTTAGCGCATTGTTTGCGCAACATATCTACAATCTATTTTTATGTTTGTTGTTTACCATAATCTCCATATTTGGAAAGTGGTGGAGATGGCAGTTTATTAAACTATAGTTTCGTAAAACCAATTTACTGATTAGGTTTGTCAAAGAACGCTGCTGTCTGATCTATCTCTGTCTGCTAATTTCCCAATTAAATAAATGTAGTCCTTTAGTCAACTCTTACGACACCTACGCTAACGGCGTAAAGTACCATACGTCTATATATTATGTATATTTAATATATAGATAAAACGTACCACAATAAGGCCTAGCAGGCACATGGTCCTTGGCCATAAGCGCGTACTTGCATACTTCGGCAGCTTCCTTCTGCGACAGCTGACGCAGGCAGCAGAGGGCGGCGCGACGGACTGTCAGGTCTGAGCTTGAGAGGTCACGCTGGAATAAAACAGATGTGATTATGGTTCTACTTTTAATTATAGCCAGTTTTCTGTTATTCGTATGACGAAAAAACACAGACACTTCTCCCGTCTAAGGATTCTGTTGAATTTATAATTACGAGTTTGCGAAACGTTGCGTAATAATTGATCATCAAAACACGACACTAATTAGAGGTTTTTCTATAACCTGGCAAGCGAGTTGGATATTGTAGTTTATAAGTCAAACTTAAACTCAAAGTTAAAGCATTATTAGGTACTTTTAAAAAGTAATAAATAAATAGTATATCAGTCTGTCCGTCAGTGAAGCTAAGTTCAAGTTTATCAGAGGCTACCCAGCCTCTGTTTAGTAACTTAGCCTGCTCTTACGATACCCGCACAGGTATAAAAAAGTAAGGAATATTCTACTCGGTCATCATTATACTATATTTGTAAATTATAATGAGGCGTTAGTTACACATTAGACGCCATGTCGGACAACATTGTCCGATACTAGTGGAGGAATAGCCTTTAACAGTTTTTTGTTGGCAGTGAAAGGCTTAAAGCAGGTTAGTAGAGGTGTGTACGTACGCAGAGTTGCGGCACGAGCGTGTGCAGGTTGATGTGGTCGGGCGCGAACATCTGCAGCTGCTGCAGGCAGCCCGTGGCCTCGGCCCGCGCGCCCCCGCCGCCCCCGCCGCCGCACTCGCACAGCGCCACGCACGCGCACACGAACCGGCCCACCGCCACCACTGGGGGGATAAAGGGATGTTAAATAATATTAGTCCCAAAAAATACTTAAACACTTTTTAAAAATGTCACTACTCCTATGTCCTATGAAGACACTATACCTTCTGCGCTATAACAAGGTGCGGCTGACAGATGCCAGTATGACGTTGACGTCTCTCTTTAGGGATGGACATTAAAAAAAACTTTTTTTATCGCTATCGATTCTCGCAGCATACATTTAATTCTCTTTAATTTTTTTATTAAATGTGTGTGTTATTTAGTTGTGCAGTCTAACTACGTGTATATACTTGTCAAAATAAATATTTTATGTCCGAGCCCTGAGGTGTTTCAGAGTTTCAGTTTTAAAGAACCGTGAAGAAAACAAGCGTATATTAGTTTGTATATGTTAGATTAAGTACCACCACGCATTATCAATGGCGCCGGAAATATCTAGAAAAATGCCTACTACATATTTCTGCTCAGATGTCACTGTGGTTTGGGCAGAGAGAGCCGCGTCTACAGTGGATTTACCCACATAATTAAAGGTTTTTTAAGAATGATAATGGAACGACGCACGATTTTCGTTTTTTACTCTAAAAAAACATCGACTACCTATCCATCGTAGCCGTACATCCCATCACTAAACACGACTATGGCTTTACGTTATACGCATAACACTTTACTTTATTTTTCATTTTATTAGATTTTAATTGAATACTAGAACATTCCGGTTGGGTTTAATTTAATTAACTACGCATCCGAATGATTTAACATAATACGAATGTGATACAGCCAAAATATTAAGGCATAATTTTTAAATCGCAGCAACTTTCAAGAGTGATACGAAACGTTACTGAATCTGTCAGCCGCACCTTGTTACAGCGCATAAGGTATAGTCCCATGAAAGTGTTTTACGTAAAGAGAACTAGTACTAAGCCCTCTACTTCTTCGTACTAAACTCGTAAGATGGGTACAGTTGCAAATTTAGATAATCGAAAACCTAATAAATAAAACTTTGACATAACCAGGATAAAACTCGAAATACCTCTTAATATAAAATAGTTTTAACTTATTGACTGGCGAAAGAAAACTTTAAATGACAAATTCTGAACAAAAAAATCGATCAAAACGATACAACTGCACGATGCACTTGGATTAAGCCCATAAATCGTTCATCTTTATAATCTTCTTACCTTGCAACTCCGGTCCAACAACGGTAATCAAAGCAGACAGCAATCTGCCGATACTTCTGTGAAGATCTTCTTGGAAAGGCGGTGCACTGAATAGTAGTTTCAGTGCCAGGTTCAAGGTGGACTCTACGTGGCCACGGAACATAGGACCTGAAGCGTCTGCTAGCACGGAGAGAGCGTGAAGAGACCATACCTGGAGAAATAGTGTGATATAAGTGTTGGGACATTTTACGCAATAAGTTTAGGTTTGCGCAAACAGTGTATCTTTTGCGCAAGTCTGATTTTAATATTTTTCCTTTATTTTTGTTTGGACTTGCAATGAATTAGTAGGAAACAAAATTCAAGAATATTTTCCGCACCCGGGAATCGAACCAGAGACATTTAGAAAATTAATATATATATATTTTTATTAAGGATAACAAACAGTATATTATATTAAAGATAACACATTAATAAAATAGTAAAATAATAGATTTTACGAATACACTACTCACAACGTTGTCACAGATTACCATAGACATACTTAGCAATCTGAATCATTTTATGAATATTATATTCATTATTTTTCAAATACTCGGCTATATATGAAGGAACGAAGACAAAATAATAAGAAACAACTCACTTGCAACTCAACAGCAGCTGTATCTTGCGCTAAGGCCCTAAGTACAGGCAGCGCTGCAGCGCTTGACGTAGCGCCTCTAGCACGTTGTACCGCCCCGACAGCCGCTGCAGCCGCTGCACGGACGGACCGGTTCACCGCTGTACGCGCTAAAGCGATCACTTTCTCCGACAACGCTTGGCTTTCCGCTTCAGTAATACAGCCACATAGTCGGCCGGCGCATGACGCGGCCGCCGCGCGGACTGTCGCGCTGTTTGCTGATAAACCGTTCTGTAAAGAAGGATAATGTTAAATATGATAAATTCATAAAGAAAGGTTCATCATCAAATAAGCTCGGTGGTGTCATAATCTTTATATATATAATTCTTCTGTAAGTGTGTATGTCACTGAACTGCTCTTAAACGACTGGACCGATTTTGATGAAATTTTTTGTGTGTGTTCAAGGGGATCTGAGAATGGTTTAGATTCATAATTTTGTCCGCTGAACAATGTCTTTTTAATAAATTTTTAATTTATTAGTAGTTGTTGATTTTGGAATGTTTTACATTGGATCCGACAAATTTTCAAATTAAAGACGTGTAGACAGGACAACGTCCGTCGGGTCCGCTAGTATTATATAATCGTTTAATCAACAAATAATTGCTAAGTTTCACGATGATACAAAAATTTGATGTTTATGGAATAATTACTTTGCTCTTCCAGCTCAGACACAAATATAAATGAGCAGAAAAGTTTGCGCAACGCTTGCACAACTTTTGCGCAGACCTTACCAGACCAATAGGATTAAAAAAATGAATATAATATACTCACAATAACTAATTCAGTAGCAATATTCTTAACGGCCTCCTGTCCTAGCGAGCTCTTGAGTTCGGCTAAGGTCCTGAGCGCGAGCAACAGCGCCGTGTACACGTTGATCTGTATCGCTTCCTGCCGGGCGCCCTTCGACATTTTGATACATTCCGCAAAATGCTCCAGCATTTGTTGCCTGTGGGACAAACACCGGTAAATTGAGATATTGTTTAAACAGTTAACAGGCGTGCTTAAATGAACAAATACCTTTTTTTAAAAAAAACAACGTTTCCCACACTAGGGTTTTCTTCTGTGGGTGCGTTTATAAACATACAAGCTCACATACATATCATACCCAGACACGAAACAACAATTTGTGGATCACGCAAAGAGTTGCGCCGTGCACTAATCCGTTATGTGCAGTCGACTGTTGCAACGCTTTGTAAATCCGGATCTACGATAGCGACGAGTCAAAAAAACTATCAAAATAATAAAAATCGATAGACTTTAGAAATGCGACTGTCTTCTTATTCATCATTATGCTATGTTGACCTATAAAGCTCCTCTACATAAAAGAAGATTGCCACAAATACTGGGTTTATACAATATTCAGGTTTATCACAGTGTGCTTAACCCCGTCAATCGTCTTTTTTAATTTTTTACTCTAATACTTACCGATGTTTATTAGCAGCCCTGGAGAATATCTGCGGGAACAGCAGCACGGAGGCGTCGATGACGGCCACCCCCAGCGGCTGCGCGCCCGTGGCCCCGCGGTACAGGCAGCACGGGTCGTGCTCCAGGGCGCCCGACCCGCTCGCGCTCAGGGGGGACATTAGCTGGGGGGAGCAAATTAAAGAAATTTATTACAACATCAGCCTATGTAGTTTTTATCCTATAGGTACTAAAAATACACTAAGATTTTTAGTTTTAATTCAGCTTATACTGTATAAGCGGAATTTAAACTAAAAATCTTGTAGCGTGTAGCATGAAGATTCTATTCTATATATTTTATTCTATACTATCTACAATGTGTGAGATGCGTCGTAGACGTGCAAAAAGTTTGCTACGAGCAAGACCATGTATTGAGCTTGTTCGTTGCGCGCCCGTAATGTATTCGTTACGCATTCGTTCTACATTGCAGGCGCTCGCAACCCACTAGTATGATAAGGCCCACAGAGATGATAATCAACATTATTGACGTGCTACTAGAGTTCTCTAAAGCAACCCACGACTTACTATAAACCCTTACAAAACCGTTCATATGCTACCTACCTGATCCTCAATTTCGGCATGATCCGTGTCATAAATCCATCCTTCTTCACCCAACAGTATGGTGTCTCGTGGATGCATTGCGTTTCGAAGAGTACCTGTAAACAAAAAGAAAAATATGATTAACACATCATACTTCGTACTTATACTTCGATTCGGTCGAAGAGAAAATCGGGAAGCTACTTTTTAAGAAAGTAGATATATCAGATTTCCATAAATGTAAATTTGTCATTACTTACCAGTAGCAACATTAGCTCCACTAGGATCAGCGGAGCCGGCCAGCTCAGCAGCCAGCAGCCTCAGTAAGGGGGCCGGAGGGGGGGAGCCTCCCCCTCCTAATGCATAGCACGCCTGGTACACTCGCAGACGGAGTAACGCGGCTGGGGCCTTTAGCGCACCGCCATACGAACGTACCACTGTGCTTACGCTGAAAGCAGAGTTGTAGATTAATATTGTTTCTAAAATAATATTAATAATGTTTCTAAATTAATATTGTTTCTAAATCCCTGCTAGGTAATATTTCGTTATAACGCTTTTCACACAAACCGTCCAATATATCCTCGATCTTCGTTTCCTTCACTTTCATCCATCTATATTGAATTCATAGTTTTGTACCTCCTATCAAGGTTTAATGAAGTAAAACAAGCACTTACTTGGTAAGAACAGCGATAGCGCCATCTATCGGTTGTGTGAGACGTTTGGCTGTATCATCATTGTGGACTAGCGATGGACAATGAATCAGCAGGCTATGTAATGCTGATAGGGCTCCGGCACGACCTTCCAATGTAACCTATAATAAAAATAATACTTGATGAACTGTTTCAATCGAAAACATGCTATTTTTTGTATGATTTAAAGGCGATTGTTTTTTACAGTCATTTTACACAATCAAAAGGTAATCTTGTTTGTTTTACAATTCTTCATATATCAACAAAAAACTCATGTCGTTAACGAACCAGCTTTAAAAATAATACAAGAATCCTACACTGTTAGACCCTCCCCCTCCCTCCCTCTATAACTCCCTGGCCTCTCAACCCTTCTATTACACCCTAACGCTTTAGCCCCCCCCTCCCTATTACATTACCCCTTACCCCCTTTGTCACGAAACTCAAAATGTCATTTACAATAGAACGGTAGATTGGTATTGGTAAACTTACCTGCCAAGTAAAAGCATCACCTCTGGACTTCTCAGATTCTAATTCTTTAGCGGAGCGTGGGAAGCTGTTGCGCCATAGTAGTAACATCCTGGGTAACAAACCACGGACGACTGGCACTCCTAGGGCATAATGTTTTTGTCAAATACTTGAAATATTAACAAAAGACAAACACATTTCCATTTGTAAACTTTGTTTGTACTCGTACATAAAAACGTCTACGCGCGCGCGTTTTCATTAGCGTCAATTAATTTTGTTCTCCAAGGGACCTACCCTATCTTTACACTGAAATTTCTCTAAATTCCTTCAGCAATTTAGGTGTTAAAGCGCAACGAGAACGAGAACACATATTAATTAAATTAAGCATAAATAATTGAGATTAATATTTTTTTTAATTCTAACTCTACACATCAATTACGCTCCTAATCAACCTATGACTACAACAATCAAAAAAATATCCTATTTGTTATTGTTAACTTACCCAGCGTACAAATAGCTCCGACAATGAGCCAGCCGGCGTTAGTCCTGGCAGCAGTGAGGCGACTGCTCTGTCCCGCCGACCGCAGCAGTTGTTCCGCGGCGTTGAACGCCACCTTGCCTCGCCCGTGGGGGATGCCTAGCGGGGACAGACGCACTGCGCCGAGAATAGCCGCTAGGGCTGCTGAGTACCCTGGAACATTAATGGAGGAATATTCAGAAATAGATTTAAGGAATATTTCTTAAGGCAGAAGTATATTTCGGAAGGCATTTGAAGAAATATGAAGAAAGGTTGTAAGATAGAAGTAGATAAAGTTACATTATTTTTCTTACAACTGTTTTAAGCTGGCAAGGATCGTTGATCGATTTCAGTTTAATGCCTAAATGTAAAGTTTTGATGCCAAACTTGTCCGTCACATTTTGTTATGTGGCAGATAAAATATTGAATTGAAATTCATTCCAAAAATAAGTCTACAGAAAGATAATACAGAATAAAGTTTAATTAATACAGGGTAACGCAACTTTCAAGAAACAAAACGTGATGTTTGTTTTACAGATTTTAAATTATAGAAAATTCGCAAACCCAGCGAACTCTTTTTCGCCACCAATGTTAATTTTTTCATGAATTTTCTTTGCTATAAACCTCAGAGAGCCCGAGATCTTTCCAACGAATGCAAAACCGTGGAAATCAGTTCATGCGTTCTGGAGTTATAGCGTCAGGAAGGAAACCCCGACTTATTTTTATATTATAAATTAGCCTTATACTATTAAGGAAGAGAATAGTTACCGGAGATATGGTGCGGGGTGGGGCGGGCGGCGTCGAGCGCGTCGACGCAGCGGTCGAGCAGCGGCGTGATCTGCGCCGGCAGCGCCACGCACACGCAGCGCACGCACCACGCCGCCGCCAGCCGCGCCGCCACGCACGGGTGCGACAGGACCTGCCATACAACAGGATACGTGGTTAACACGTCATTTTCTTACAGAATAAAATAAGAGGTTTTTTTGTTAGTACGTTTTTAACCATCCCTAAATCACTAAGAATCCTGTTACTCCTAAAACTTAAACTAACTCTTTACTAGTACTATTAAGTGCCACTTATAGGTTAGTGAAAACCATGATTTCGGTAACTATGCGTTGACCCATTGTAAGTTAATGGTTCCTTAAAAGAGAAAGTTGTGAAAATATTGAAAGCACCACACTAAATAAAAAACAAAAAAACATTATTATGTTATTGGCTTACTCACGTGACTGTTTGACGAGGAACTCGACTAGTTTCAAGCCATGCTAGAGGCTCATATTCTTGAGCAGCATTACACGACAATCGTCGCGTCGTGTGTTACGGAATACCGCGTGAGTAAGCCTTTATTATGTCTCACGAAAGTTAAAATAAATTAATATTTTAAACCATAATCTGAAGAAAATAAGGTCTAATTTTCAACTTACAGTACAAATAGCGTCGATCATGTTGAGCGAGGTATCGGACACGAGGTTCTGTACTGACGTGCCGAGCTGTAGAGCCAACTCTCCAGCCTCCATCAACGCACAGACTAGCAGATGTTGGCTGAATAGTGTTTCCTGTCAAAAAACAATATAAATTATGTATTGGCGATAAACAAACACGTATACTCCACTATGTATTTTTAAATTTTGAGTTGTGTGTAAATTTTTGAGTTGTGTATATGTTAAACTCAGGGGTGGGCAAAAAATTATTGAGAATATCATAGCAGCTTAAAGTTGAAGTGATCTGTCCCCGATTCATCCATGTACACCAATAAACTGGTTAGTAGTCACTTATAACTGGCCGATCGAAAACTGATTGCTACATTAAAAATTTGCTACTTTATCCATACTTTAGAGCATAACACACGTTTTATATTCTTTAATTTTAGCTTGTTGCTTAGGACATTTTTCACAAGTCAGAATTAAAAAACGTATTCTATGCATCTGTACCTTATGTGCAAATAGCCTTATAGACCATAAACAATTGTAACAATCTATACCTGATTACAATCCTTGGCATTCTCTGGGTTGAAGTCGATGCTGTTCATCTGTTTGATGACAATCTGTATGATCTCGCGACACGCTGACGACTGAGCCTTCTCTCCCAGCATCTTACCAAGCGTGTTACGTAGTATGAAGTTTATGCATTTTCTGAGAACAAAAATATAACAATTTCTATAGAAAGTAGAAGTAGTAAATATAGTTTTTTTGTATATTTGTAGTGCCGCCTAACTTTATATTAGTAATTGCACACGCACAAATTATAACATTATTACACGAATTGGCGACCTGTACATCAATTTCTTTTTTCTTTTTCAATAAAAACGTTGCCCCTTACTAGGATTTTCTCTCGTGTCGTGGGAGCGTTTACAAACATACAAGTTCACATACACATGACACCCAGACCCGAAACAACAATTTGTGGATCACACAAAGAGTTGCTCCGTGTGGGAATAAAACCCACTACACGTTGCGTTGCCGATTGCCCAGCCACCGCACCAACCGTACAGTCAATAGTATTATTTTTTCGCCTACATTACTCCAATACAAAGAGTTTGCTAAATTACTTTAGGAAACTTACCTAGAATAAACAGCGTCGACATGTGAGCTCGCCGCCTTGGGATTAGCGACTAGATCCAACACGTGGTTGAGGAATGTCGTCATATTGCGCTCCAGCCACACTCCACCCATGTTCTGAACGAATATCACATACGCCTGGGGAGAGGACATAAAGGTTAGTATTCATATTCATTTATTTGCTTTCCACAATTGTATGTACATAGATGTTTTAGTCTTACAGATAAAAGTAACAAATCGTAGAGCCTGTTTGGGCACAGCAATTTTAAAGATACAAACTAAGGCTTAAAACTAAACATAACATTATATAAAACAATTATTATTTATCTTACGATTAGTTTAGGAACACATAACTATTTATAATTAATGAGATCTTAAAATATACTAGGTACTTAATTCTGACTACCCGTAACAATTGTCTAGGATGTTCACAAAGTGCAAATTATATTATATAATCCGATAGAAAAAAAAATGCACTTATTGTACTAGGTTCATTGTTATCTTACATTTTATAATATTTATTTATTTATAGTTTGTCAGATAAATATTCATTTATGTTGTAATATACTTTATTCAATAGAAATATTTTTAGTTTATTTATGAAGCTACTGTATTTACTTATATTCTTTATTTTTTCTGATAATTTATTGTATAATTTTATTGACATAACATAGGTACTAGAGGAATGCATTTTTAGTCTAGATGTAGGTAGGTTTAATCTATTTTTGTGTCTCAGAGAAATTTTATTTTGTATTTCTTGTCTTTTATTGTATAATTCTGGGTGGTTACGTACAAATTTACACATTTCAAAGATATATAGGCAGGGTAGTGTAAGAATTTTTAGTTCTTTGAAATGCGGTTTGCAACTATCAGTATCTTCGATGTTTACTAAAATCCTGATAAGTTTTGTCTGTATGGTGAATAATGTCGGCGCATCTGTGCTATTTCCCCATAAGATAACACCGTATTTAAACCATGCATAGCCATATGCGTAGTAAGTGACTAGTGCAGTTTTGAGATCTGTGGTTTTTTTGATCTCACGGAGTGCGTAGGAGAATTTGGACAATTTAGCTTTTAATTTATTGATGTGAGATTTCCAATTTATTTCTCTGTCTATATCTAAGCCCAGGAGGGTGAATTTACTAACTATTTCTAGTTTTGTGTTTTTAAAACTGTAGTCAATATTTATGGGTATTTTTTGGCGGGGATGGAAGGTTATTATTTTTGTTTTACTAAAGTTTATTTCAAGATTATGTTGTGTCATCCAACTTGTTGTAGAATTTAGTATAGAGTTTAATTTACTATTTAGATTTATATTATTTTCGCATGAGGCTAGTATGGATATGTCATCCGCAAATAAGACACAAGGCTCGTTTATATAATTAGGAAGGTCATTGATGTATACTAGAAATAGAAAACATCCTATAACGCTTCCTTGCGGTATTGAAGCATTTATTGGTATATTGTCAGACCGAAACAGCTCTATTTCATTAGATCTATGATTAAAGTATTCTATTTCCAATAGTAAGAAGGTACTAAGTCTCTTTGGCGACGCACATTGAAGTTTCAACGACACAGAAGATAGAAGTCAGATGATGCGCATAGACGATTGACAACACAAATCCTACATACCCCGTGTGAAGTTTACAAGCGAATAAACATGCATAGAACGTCCTAATAAAAAACTGTTGGGCAGAATTATTTGGCCAAGGCAGACCCACCTCGCCGGGTTAGTGAATTCTCCTTTTATTAGGGAACTTTACACACTGTACTCTAATTCACAATTACGTATCTACAATATTTAATTTCTTGAATAAAATCACTTCTATTACATGTAATCCATAACGTAACTAGAAAAATATAGGTGCTACTTTTAATATTTATATCTTTGCAGAATAATGTTATGATGATTGCAGTGCATAATCCTATGTTATAGAGCTTCAAGTGAGGATTAAACCCAACTCCTTATACTGAGCAATTGTAATTGTGTCTATATCACAATACTTACATGTGTCACACAAACTCTCACTTCCCGGTTGACTCCGGAACTGGACTTAATAATCTCTCCTTTAAGGAATGAAGTTCCTCCTCGTAGGAAAGCACCCATCAACAAGTTTAATGCTTCATCTAACGATACTACGTTCTTTGGTGGGTCTTTCTTTTGCTGAACTGTAAAGTGAAAAAATAGAATTGATTAAAAAATTTAGTTATAAAAAACAAACATTGCGCAAAAAAATTGCGCAGCATCTTGCGCAAAAAAATTGCGCAGCATCTTGCGCAAAGTCATGTCTTTGAGAATTGAAGATTACCTGATGGAGCACCAGTTTTCAACTTCGAATTCAAATTGGTCACTTCTCCAGCTTGTGTGATTGCTATTAGCGCGCCCAATAATTCAGCTATAGCGCATCTGTAATGAAAGCCCAGTTTTTTTAGTAACGAAAATGTCCACCAATTACACACACAAGTAGGTCCAACGTACAATTTTTACTTAGTAAAAGTTAATCAATTTAATTTTCCAATATAACCTCCGCTTTACCTCAAAGAATAATCACTAGACTGAGCAGCCCTTAAACAAGCAGCCGCTATGGCGTCTAAGTCCGCTGGTGTTAATCTCATCAACGGTAACAAATGTCGCAATGTATGGGCCGCGGCCGCTCGCACTGCGGTTGCCCTTTCCGACACTAGCGCCGCGCGGGCCGCACGGGACACTTCGCGAACTGCCGCCGGCGCAGCCGTGCCCATTCCCACACAGATCTGAAATTAAAATTAAAATAGAGATTTAAATGCTGATACATAATGTATATGGAGTTTAAATCTTAAATTATCTTTAGAAATAAATCTGTTCTACTAAGCGTAAAGGCTTAACAAATAAAAACAACTTTTGCTTTAGGGATATAACGAAGTAAAGATACTGATTACTCTTTTAATTAATAAGATATCCACCTAGTATATTTTAAAATATACTTTGGGACAATAACACTTATACTAACACTAGAAAATTCATCCTTCTGTAGCCCTAGTATGAATTTGCTTTAAGTTGAACGAAAACAAAACGAGAATGCGTTCGACGCTCTTATTGGTCGGTGCGAATAAACTAACCAATCAGAGCGCTGAACGCGTTTTCGTTTCAATCTCGTTAAACGTCAAACAAACACATACTAAGCCCTCTGACAGTCAATTAAGCAATCAGCGAGATCATAAAACACGCTATCAATTTGTTTACGATAAAATCAAAATCTTTAAGTTTGAAGTATCGTTTTCGCAGAACCTCTATTATATGTTTTCTTAGCAACACATGTTTGTTTTGTATACTAACAAGCCGTGTTGATAAACATTGCCCAGTCTCTAGTCGTATAAATTGTTTGTTTGAATTCAAACAAGTACCGACGCAACCTTGTTACTTGGTAGGAATTCCCATGACGGTGGAAATTCCTTCTTTAAGAACACTTTTGCTATGCAAGATAACCTTTAACTTTGGATAATCCAGCATTAGACTTTATTAGATACTAATATGTATACAGAACTAGCAAAGCCGGCGAACTCCGTTTCGCTACCAATATAAAATTTTGCCCAAATTTTCTTTGCTATAAACCTCACGGAGCCCGAGACCTTTCTAACGAATGCAAAACGATGGAAATCTGTTCGTGCGTACTGGAGTTTTAGCGTCAGGAAGGAAAACCCGACATATTTTTATATTATAGATTTATTATTTGAGATTAACGAATTTGACAATGATCTCCACATGAAAGAGCATGAGTATGAAACACATTTGATAAAAGTACAAACGTGGTGTGCTGAGTTCATTCACAAATACGATAAGAATAAGAAAAATATTTAATAAATCATTTTTAGGAACACTAAAGTAAGATTTATCTAAATAATTATATTCAACTCAAAGGTGACTGACTGACATAGTGATTTATCAACGCACAGCCCAAACCACTGGACGGATCGGGCTGAAATTTGGCATGTTTTGACGACCGTTTAAGAAAACATTTTAATCAATTTTACACCAACGGGATAAAATAAGGGATGAAACTTTATCAATTGTAAACCGATCGGGCATGCATTTTTTTTTGCATGCATAAAGGTACTATGGCGTAGGCATCCCCTAAGAAATGTTTTTTATGAATTCCATTAATAATAATGCAAATCTTAAAGCAAGCGATAAGGTACTTTGTAGTTAGTTAAGTTTACGTTTAGGTAGTATTCTCTGGTGTGGGTTAACCTAACACATATTAAAAACTGCGATAAGACTAGGTCGGGTGCGTAACTAAGGAGATAAAAACGAATTTGCATAATGTATTCAAGGAAGTAACTGTAGTTTACAAGCACTAACATTCATGTTCATGTGTAAAAGAAATGAAATAAAACATCGCACGCCTTTCAGACCTTCCAGTCTAGTATATAAAATTGATCCGTGCGGAATCGAACCCGCTATACGTTGCGCGGCGGCCAATTGCCCAGCCACCGTGCCAACCATGCAATCAAATGTATGTACCTAAACGTCTTCTTAGGTATACTGATACCAGTAAACTTGAAGGTAAAAAGAATATTCAACAAACAATTTTAATTAAACAAACCTTTTCAAGAGTATTCATAATTTCAAGTCTTGTCTGTGACTCGGCATTTTTCAATGACCTGACTAGGGTTGTCACCGTCTCCTCGTACGACCTTCCCATCATCCTGCCGAGTTTCTCGTACATACTTCCCAAGCAGCATATCGCAGCCCTGAAAGAAAATTAAATGTGTTAGTAACGTTTTTTTAGACGGATCCACGGTCCATGAACCGACACCAAAGTGCATTAATGGTTTTTTAAAGGGCTTTTTTTGAGGGGGGAAATCATCTAATGACTTCTCCCGCCTTGGACGAGGCGAGAGGGAGTGTCATACTCTTACTGACAAAAACCACCCCGTTCCTACTCTCGCTTTTTGAGCCGGAGTCCCGGTAACCCCGGTAAGTAGTTCGCAGCTCCGGCGATGGTTTCGAAAGGGCTGGGTCAAATATTCAATTCAATAATAGTTTTGCCCTACGGCATTACAGTTTTAAACACACTCAATATTGAATTTAATCTTTAAAATATTACTACAAAATATACAATTTCTTCAAAGGCCTATAATAATGGGATTATAAATATAATCTGTAATAAGCTCATTATAACTCGTGCTGCGCTTGTATCACGTAATGTAATAATATACATAGTTCAGTAGAGAAAACAGATGCTAACATACTAACAAGCTTACAGACGCGAGAACAAAAACAGTATGTTTTTTATGGTATAAGCTGGTAAACGAGCAGACGGATCACCTGATGGTAAGCAATCGCCGCCGCCGACACTAGAGGCATTACAAGTGCGTTGCCGGCCTTTGGTGGTTAGTAATTTAAGGGTTGTTGGGGAATCGGGGATTGCACAACGAAACACGACGCAAGCGTTGTTGTCAGTTTTCTGTGAGGCCGTGGTATCACTCCGGTCGAGCCGGTCATTCGTGCCGAAGCATATGGCTCCACCACACTTATAGTAATGTAGTACATACCTAGTTAGCGCATAGTTTTATCTTTACCATATTGAGACTACACAATGCATAGACAAACAAAAGTGTTCCAATTACAAATATGGAACGTGTTTAGGTCTAGTTTCTTTTTGGCTAGTGTTAGTTAGCACAAAAGGTGACGAGTTGTTGCCTAGTCGGTAGATGGTCGCGATTGGCAAACAAGAGGTCTCGAGTTTGATTCCCAACAATAGCACAGAGTCGGGCTGGGACTAGCTGGTGTAAATATCTCCCGATCGCTTTTGCAGTATGTGAGCAAACATTTCTGTTGTTCCTACAGGCTCTGAACCCGATAGGACAGCAGATCGACACAACCAGGGGTCAGACACAGGACCAACCGCTTTACGTGCTTTCCGAGATACGGGGGTTGAAACACCGCCGAACTTCCTAATCCCGGACTGAAAATGGTAATTTTATTCGGACTGACGCGGGAATTGAACTCGCGGCCGCGACATATATACAGCAGCTGGTCACCCAGCCACTGCTCCAACCGTGCAGTCAAATCGCACTAGGGTCACCAATCACCTATTACATAAGACTTCTAACTTAGTGGAATGTGGGTATTACATACAATACATATGTTCCTCTTTCTACCCCTCAGAGCGGCTGTAAGGCATAACGTTATACTATCTAATAAAACGTTTACAGCAACGAGTACATTTTTAATGTCTATCTAGTCTTGGTCACAGCCTCTATTTTTGCGTACAACACAAGCTCAAGAAAAGCCGATATTTTTAGCAGAGTGACCTACATGAATGAGTAAAAACTCTTAAGATATTTGCAGGTATGACACAACTCTTTTTGTAATAGAATAAGAAATAATTGCAGACCAGGTGTTGGCTAATGTGATTGGTGAACAAACTTGTCCAAGATATACTTACGATAAATTATAGACACTCTCCTAGAGTTCTGATAACTATGATATCATTTTTTAAGTATGATGAGCAGTTTTCTCCTTATTATCTATACCTAATAATCTGCCTCGTTAGCCGAGTCGTGGACTTGCGACTGATCGGGAAAGTATTGGTGGGTTTTGATTTTATATTTGGTTTTGAAAGTACAGTCTGTAATTGTGCCCAATCTATGACAATAGGCTCACCTCCCCCTTCCCTAATAACATGAGATTTATAACACAGATGGTGAAAAGCGGGTGTACATTGTACATTGGCATTACGTGTCGTAATGTGCACATCTGGCTAGCCCATCAGTATGGGGATAAAAGGCGTGACGATACGATACGATACCGAATAATCAAAATAGATGAGAAGACCTCTATTACGTAAATACACATTGCAGCTAGATGTCGTCTATACTAAACAAACACTTACTGCCATCAGAATCATTTAATGGTTACTTAACCCAGTCCTTAGTAACTATTTCTTCGTAAAGTAATCATTAAATGTCTCTGAGTACGGCAGTTAAACTTCAAGAGTTAAATATTATGGCAAACACACTTCACCTAGTTATTTCATAAGGATATTTACATCTATTGAAGTGACTTATATGACATCATGGTGCTTTGTTCACAAACTGAATAGGTGACCTTTTTATTTTGACATTTAGAAAATGTTAAATGAACTATGGCGCTAATAGTAGTGTCCCATGAGATTTAATGGGGACAGTGAGGGCATTTTTTATGTGTTTATAAAATATGTAACATAATACAAAGACTATAAGAAAAAGTTTGCTAGTACAAATCACATAAAATGTGTATTGTCTGTCATATTGTCAGCCAAATATTAATTTTTGAACCCCAATATAATAAACTCAAAGATTAAACAATAGTCTTAAATAAATGCAATACATGCTATGTCCAGGCTCAATTTTTATGAGATGAGAGTAAAGTAATGTATTAAAATTGACATTCAATTAGCATCTTGTTAAAATGTAGTACCACCATCAATCAGAAAAACTTTGCAATAACATTGAAACTCAATAATGCAGTCTATGCTTACAACGCACACATTAACACAGTATAAAAAATTGATAAAAATTATCACTTACAGTCTCGTCGGTAAATAAGATGGCGAATCATCTTTAACTTTGATGATGTCATTGCATTTGTTCACAGTATCGAACAGCAGGAATGTGTCTCCGACTGAGAAGAGAGTAGCCAAGTTCCTGGCTAGCAACCTCCTTGCTGGTCCACCAAGGTTCTCACGTAAGAGGTTCACTAACTGAGCCACTAGCTTTTGCTGGCAGCTTTTTATGTCAGACTGAGGAAAGAAAAATTTATTATAATGAGGTACATACAAGCAGGTTCATTCATGTTATTAATATGGCTTAATAGGATGCATTAACCACTTGTATATCGGTATATAATACACAATAGAAAACACATTGTGTCTCGCATAGATCTGCGTTCCGACAGACAACGGGTTAATAAATAAAAAAGCACATAATATGCCATTCTATTATGCCGTGCAACGGTGGTCAATTCATGATTTTGTTGTTTACTTAATCCATAATGAATCACTGGACATAATATGAATCAATGTAGTCCAAACATAAGCTAATATTCCAATAATAATCATTCTTGCGCAGAATGCATCAAGCATTTGAATTATGTCTTAGATTCTCCAAGGCACTGAAATATTTTCATGGCTTCATATTTCTGTTTCTTATAAAGGTGTATAATAATATGATATTTATTGCAAATGACAATTTCAATGAGTAATGGCGTTTTAAGTAAATGCAAAAATATTAGTGTCTAATTGTTGCGAGGTTCAATATAAATGTTAAGTAAAACTGTTTACCTTATGTGCAGCCACAAGTACTTTGTCAAGGAACCGGAGCCACTCAAATATGAAATGTGGCTTCTTGTCATCAGGTAGCTGTTGCAGAGCTGACTCATTCAGAGTCAGGGAATGAGACACCTCCATTTTTCTAAAATAAAATGGTTTTAATTAAATGCCAGCTCATATTCCTTGTAGATTGATGTTTTATATCCTATAGCCTTCCTCAATAAAAGTACTATCTGACACAAAAATAATTATTCAAATCAGACCAGTAGTTCCAAAGATAGAGTGTTCAAACAAACTCTTCAGATTTATAAATTAGTGTAGACTTAGAGCAAATTAGGGATGTTTCTAACTAGAATTGATCTTAATAGGTAATATGTGGAAAATTATGTGGTTATTACAATGAATTGATTTTGTATAGTTTACTGAATAATATAATATGTAATGTAATATCAGTCTTTTCCTAAATAAACTAAATTAAATAAAGAAATATTCAATATGTTATACTCATTTAGAAGACAATAATTTAAAGATATTTTCCACAAGTTTATATGAAAAATAAGGAAACTAAGTAACTATACATCAAAGTATAATTAAAATGAATAATTTTTTGGTGAGAATATTTTCAGTTTAGGTACTTATACTTGGATATACATATTATGTATATTTGTTTCATTAATAATTAATTGTCATTAAGAGCCTGTAAAAGAGCTAGCTATAATAATTAAATGCACCTTTTATTATATTTGTTTTTCTTTTCTATTTTAAAAGGCCCTTTCAGTTTTAATTACAAACTATCCAGTGTTTATACTCGTGACCTAACACAATAAACCTACTTTCGTAAGCTAACAGTTTTACTACGTGCAAAACGAGACTACGGAGCGCTGTAACACATTGCAATTTGTTTATTATACTTAATTAAACTCGGCAATGGCGTCAACGCGATGAATCAACCGGAGGCTGATAATATTACACAGAAATCAGCACAGGGTCACATAGCTGGTATTGTTAACAATAAAATTGATACACAGACTCAATATAAAACAATTAAAATCATACAAACCAATGAACGTGGGTAGGAAATTGAAGAACACACAACTTTCACATAATATTAATTAAAGTTCAAAATACAACACTCCAATCTACTTAAATGAAATTAACGATAGAGTCACTATTAAAAGTTTTAAATAAAACGATCACCACGTAAACAGCACTAAAATTAAGGATATTTGTTTGAATAATATACATATAAATACTGGTAGACTGAACACAGCATCAGCAGTCAGTATTTATTAATTTCTGACAGCACACAGCATGTAATGTCAAAGAGAGTTTAGAGTGGTGCAGAAATACTAAACAGAAAAACCGTAAAACAACATCTTGCATTCTTGATTTATTTATTTTTTCTATGATAATTGTTATTTGAGGAAATTTTATACTCTTTAAATAGAATAGAACTTATTTAAAACCAAAATAAAAATATACATGTAATTTAATTTCAGTGTATAGTCTACCGTGAAATGAGAATGTCAGCCACTTTTCTGTCAGGGCTGCCAGCTTAAGAGTTTTACCCCTATTTATAGGAGGTAAATCAATATAAAGCGATTTTTAGTATTTTATTTTATTGTCTCCTAAGTCTGCGACTGAGCACTGAGTAATGTGTGTATCAGTAACAATTAATCATCTTGCTCAAGAAGTAACAGAAAGGTTGCGGATTAAGGAGAAGGTAACACCGTTTCTGAAAAAACAATTTCTTCTAACAAACTTTAATTTTTGTTTTTAAACTGATCCCTCTTTATGAAAGGTTAGAGAATTTAAAGATAAACTAAAAGCACGGAAAAGCGATGGAATAGGAAAAACAACTTTGAAAAATATATGGTAGAATGTTTTACTTTTGGGGATAAAAAATCCAGAAGTGGTAACATTTTTTTTCATTCAATCATTCACTCTTGTTGTGAAACGTTGTCTCCAAATATTACTACGTAGTCAAGCTCAAATAATTAGTCAGTTCGGTCCAGTGAACAGCCAGCCAGTGTCACTCCACTAGTCGTGTCAAAGTCGTCTTGTTGATTGCTCGCGATTGTCCGACGCTTTCAAGAAATAGTGTAATTTATAATTATAATTTTAATCTAGTTAACGAAGTTTTACCCTATACACACATTACATAGTTCTGTGATCATTTAACATGAACTCTAAAATGCAGTGAATCTGACTTAACACGTAGGCTACGTGTGTTGTAAGAAGCCAATCTATACCTAAAGCTCTAAAGAACAAGATCAATGATTAACATGAGTGCCCAGCAAAGCCCGGCGGCGAATATGCAGTCCGTGGACAGAGAAAAGATATTTACGTGGATCTTGGAGTTGTGTAATCCTGAGACACGCGAAAACGCGTTGTTGGAACTTAGCAAGAAACGTGAAAATGTGCCAGACCTGGCACCCATGCTGTGGCATAGTTTCGGTACTATATCGGCGCTGCTGCAGGAGATCACCAACATCTACGTGGCTATGATTCCGCCGACGCTCACGGCTCACCAGAGCAACCGTGTCTGCAATGCCCTAGCACTCATGCAATGCGTCGCCTCACACCCGGAGACACGTTCGGCCTTTCTACAAGCTCACGTGCCTTTATTCTTGTACCCTTTCCTACATACCGTATCTAAAACGCGTCCATTCGAATACCTTCGCCTAACTAGTCTTGGAGTTATTGGAGCCTTAGTGAAAACAGATGAACAAGAAGTTATTACATTTCTGTTGACTACTGAAATTATTCCATTGTGTCTGCGGATCATGGAGAATGGGTCTGAACTGTCCAAGACTGTAGCTACCTTTATTTTACAGAAGATATTACTTGATGATAGTGGCCTTTGTTACATATGCCAGACCTATGACAGATTCTCGCATGTAGCTATGATATTAGGAAAAATGGTACTCTCTCTGGCCAAAGACCCATCAGCTCGGTTGTTGAAACATGTAGTGAGGTGCTACTTGCGCCTATCAGACAATGCAAGAGCTAGAGAGGCTCTGAGGCAATGCTTGCCAGACCAATTGAGGGACTCAACGTTTGCTGCCTGTCTCCAGGAGGACAATTCGACGAAGCACTGGCTAGCCCAGTTGATTAAAAATTTGGAAGCCCAGCCACCCCCGGCCAGTCCGGCACCACAGAACATGTGAGCTTTGTCTTTTGAAACTGCCACCCACTATGGACAATGGCAATAAGTAGTGCAATTTTATACAATAATAAATAAAACATTAGCTAGCACAATTACACATCACTGCTTATTATTTGTTGATAGTTAGTATATATTCTATTGCAGAGATGTATAGACAAGCCTCAGTGATTAGGCTTAGGAGAAACGCATATAATATTAAGATATGGGTGCACAAGCATTTCCAGTTGTTTTCTGAAACAAGCATTGAAATACAATAAGCTTGTATAGACTGACTAGAAAATATGATTATGCTGTGCACCATTTATACTTACAGACTATAAAAGTACTTAGGTTCTTAGGGAATTCAGGAAATTCCATAAAAGTCGAAATGATTTTTAAGTATAAGCAATACTAGTGCTACTAATTGTTATTGTTTATAGTGGGCCTGTGTGCCTTTTTTACAATCCACAGAACAAATCTGTGTTTATAAAAGATATTCTACAGATTTGAACTGCAATTGCGTTTATGATGAACATATCCATTGGTAATGAAATAATTATTGACATAATTAAATTAATTAATGTAATGACTAAATTTTCCTTTTTACTGTTATTATACGTATTGTCTATTACACAATGTTGTATTATTTTTTTAGGTACAAAACAAGATGAAAGCACTAATTTTGTATGCAGTCGTAGTGGACTAGGATTAAAACCATTTTAATTATTTCAATGCATTTTTTTATTTTACCTTCATCCCAAATGGGTTAAAATGATGAAAGAAGGCTGACCGGATGGATACTAAGACAAAGTAAAATATCACACAAGAATACATAATGAGGGATATTCATCTGTACTACAGCCTCCTAGTAAGTATTCATGTTTGTAGTAAATGTTCACTGGACTTCTTGTAAACTACAACTAGCAGTTGCATTTAACTACAAATTGAAGTTAAGTGCAACTACTAAGCATGAGGCCTGAATCCTCACGAAAAAAATGCAATGAAGTAGTACAGACTTGTGTTTTGTTTGTAAAAATTGACTTGCCCATCCAATACAATGGGTTTTACAAAATAATAATAAATACTTATGGATTTTATAAATGAAGTTTTTAATTTTACATTGACTAACAAATATCTATATTAATACTAATCTATACTTAATATTATGTTTCAAGCTGAAAATTTTTTTGTGTGAACATGCTAATCTCAGGAACTGCTGGTTCAATTTGAAAAGTTATTTTTTATGATGGATAGTCCATTTATCGAGGAAGGCTACAATCAATAGGGGCTGAGCAGTGTGTGAAACCACGCAGGAGTAGCAAGTTACTACTACTTGTGAATGAACCATGCTAATGATGATACACTTACCTGAGTGGCAAGTGGGTAAATAAATGTAATGATTCAATTATGTCAAAGCCCTATTGTTAATGGTTGACCTGAAAATAAATGTAATAATATTATGTGTTGTAAATACTTTGGAAAGTGTTAAGAGAAACAGTCTTCCAGTGACTTATATCTTAGAATGATGCACAGGTTTATGATGAACCACCTATTTGTAATTTATTTTGGATGAAATCATCCAATCATCAAAGGCAAGCCAGGACCCAGCATATGTAAGCAAAATTAAAAACTTCCCAATTTTTTATTTCATTTAAGAAATCACAAGTCCTAATAATATTTCCTTTTTTTCCGCGTAAAGCATGCGTTCAAAAGTTGGCAGAAACTTTATAAAAAATTAAGTTATCATAAGGGCCGCCAAACCACGCCAAACAACAGCGGTAAGTCCCTCTTTGAGGAGTGACTTGAGAGACGTCACGACGTCCTGACCTACCCAGACGCTTACCGGATAGTAGTACTAGTTGTGCTAGCTAAGGAGGAGATAGAGCAAATGAAAGGGAACGATCCTCCTAACGCCCAGCTGCCACAGAAGAACGTGAGAGACGCCCAGAGTGTACCTCTGGGCACAGCTCTGGGTGTCAAAGATTGCAGGACGATCTCCGGCCACCGTAAGTGCGGGTCTGCGGACGGCGAGCATTGGTAGCTCGCCGCCCGATTAGATCCATCTCCACTAAATGGAGCTTTCGTGGCATTTCTCCAACAGGGGTTTTATGGTGTCCCTGCCTGACATTTCGGAGATTAGTAGGCGTGATTCTAAGTTGTTCTTGGAACATTTATTTAGACGTAGGTACTCACACAGAAATCTTGATCTACAGTGTAGGTACTTCTTGGTACCAAGCGTCAATCATAGAAATATATTTGACGGCACGGTTGACGCGGTAGCTGGGTAACCGGCTGCCGCGCAATGTGTAGCGGGTTCGATTCCCGCATGGAGCAACTCTTTGTGTGATCCACAAATTGTTGTTTCGGGTCTGGGTGTCATGTGTATGTGAACTTGCATGTTTGTAAGCGCACCCACGACACAAGAGAAAATACTAGTGTGGAGCAACGTTTTTTAAAAGAAAAAAAAAAACATATAGGTAGGTAAGTAATAAGTACCGGCACTTCGTACGGCCTCAATATTTTTTTCTCACCTTTTAAACCTTCCCTGGACTTCCACAAATAATTCAAGACCTAATGATAAAAGACAGGACATACAATGGAGTTTCTGCGAATTACGTTATCTGCCAATAGGATAATTTTATTAGGGTGCTTTTCCACCAGAGATGTGCTATGCTACATTGCTGTGGATGCGTTTGGCTTCCACCAATCATATTCATTAGTAGGTACACATAGCATAGCACTGGTGGAAACAGACTCAGCTAAGCTATGTTTTTTTATATGGAAAGATGCGTGCTATGCATGGCTTCTTACTATCGATACATGCTTCTTACTATCGATACATGCTTCTTACTATCGATACATGCTTCTTACTATCGATACATGCTTCTTACTATCGATACATGCTTCTTACTATCGATACATGCTTCTTACTATCGATACATGCTTCTTACTATCGATACATGCTTCTTACTATCGATACATGCTTCTTACGATCTTTGCACAGCTACTTTGCGGCGCCCTACATAGGATTTGATGGGTAAGTACAATAGACAAAGTTGGCGGTCGACCGTCATTAGACGATATTCGTATGCACTCGGCGCGAGCGACCACAGGGAAGGCACTCGGTGGATCTGGTGGCTGTGCCACAAAAGTGTGTGTAAGTGAAGTTAAAATGTACTACTGTAATGAGAAACTTTTCCTACAGTACCTACGCAGTTACTACTACCTACTTCAGAATTACTACCTTGGATTTATAATCGTTAAATTAAATGATATTAATGTTTATAGGTAATGTAGGAATCGAGTAAGTAAGGTAGGTATCTGCTAATCGTCAACATCATTCCTTTTATCCCCTAAGGGGTAGGCAGAGGTACATATTACGGCACGTAATGCCGATTGCCGCTATACAATGTACAGTATGTACACACACTTTCCATCATTTGTGTTATAAGTCCCATGTAATAGGGGATTAGTATCTGCTAATCTACTTTTGTTTAGTAAAAAAATACATTTATATAATAAAGGACTTGATTTTTTTTTATTTCTTTAAACATTGCAACAATAGTTTTTTAAAAGTCAGGACCACGAACAGGATAATGATTAAGGGCCCAACGTTTCGCACTAGACATGACCACATGAGCCCGTTGATCAAGAGTTGTGCCTGACTCCTCCATATGTTTTGCATAACCAGATTGCCTTGAAGCTAAATCCGCCATGGTGTAGTTGTGACTGTGCCTCTTATCATGCCGTCTCTCCCGTTTACTAGCACAGCTCAGTCTCTCTAGAAACTGGGTACCACAACTCATCGTCTCCACCATTTGAGAACAAGCCTTATCCGCAAGTAAGTATTTCCTGGTATTAACAGTTTGCACTTGTTTCACACTCAATCTACAGTTAGGGAGTCCTCTATGAGAGCATTTGCAGGCACACTTGTGATTATTAATATCGCGTTTGCGGACATCTGTAACGCAATCCTGATCACACGTCAAAGGCCCCGTCACTATTGTGTTGATGGCTGTATCAACTAGATCATTGTCGTAGATTGAAACCTCATAACCCCTGTCCCTCGATCGAAAAGAAGATTTGTTGAGAATGCCTTCACGCTGTAATGTTCTATTGACAGATTGCCTTTTCCTCGGTATTACTATTGATCTGGTGGCTGAACCTGAATTTGTATATGGAACGTTGTAGCGTCTACTGCTTGTAGTTGGAAACAAACATTTTCTGGACGTGTTATATACATTAGGGGGTGTCCTAAACGCAGGCTCTACTATTTCATCACACAGTTTCTGAGCGACAGACATAGAGCCTGCTATTCTGTATATCTATTTCATTTTCTAATCATTGCGTACTATTTATGATTTCACCACAAATGATTTTAATCTGATGGTATTGAAAATGAGCATATTTTAACGTATTACAGATTTAAAGATGACATATTTGAACAGTAAACAGGAATCGCGTTGATAGAAAGTCCAAAGAGTAGCCGAAGTCCCGTACCAAAAAGATCGATACTATGACTTTCTGAGGTAAAGAGACTTGTAAACTCTTAAAAACATTATTTTTATGGTGTGACCCGGTAAACGAGCAGACGGATCACCTGATGGTAAGCAATCGCCGCCGCCTATGGACGTTCGAAACACGAGATACGTGACAAGTGCGTTGCCAGCCTTTTGGGGGTCAGGAATTTAGAAGTTGTTGGGGAATTCACCCATGATGATATCGGGCAGATAGGTAGAATGAGGCAAAATCTTATCGTTGATTCTTCACACAAAAAGGAATAGCGAATCGTTATAGTGAGAGAAGGTGAACAACGGAATTAAAATCCAGTTTAAATGTATTCAAATTAGCTAATACACACCTATGTTTATCCAATTCTATGGACTAAGTACTTAATGACATGATTATGTACCTCCAAAATTACCGTAAAATGAACTTTTTATTCTTAATCAATAACCACATGATCAGAATGGGAGAAAGAATCTATTGAAAATATGGTGAGATTGCAGTCAAATGCTAGACGCATTTCATTTGAGTTTTAGATAAAAAAAACTAGTGAAAATACAAAAACTATTTGTACACAAAGCTTAAGTTTATTGGAGCCGTCCTATCTGTATATGGCTTTAAAACTAATGACATTGATATATTTGACTGAACTTTGACAGTTCGACACAAAGTTTTGATCTGGTTTGTTGACAAAAATTATCAAAAATTGGTAATAATTTGTTGATGGATAGCTTAGATTTTAAGTAATTAGAAACTATAAGAACATCAAACAATTACGAAAAAGGAATAATAATGTGGATATTTGGATATGGCTCACTCGTGTGGAAGGCAGATTTTAAGTTTGAATACAAGGTAGTAGGTTACATAAAAGGTTATTTACGGCGATTTTACCAACACAGCATCGATCATCGAGGTGTACCTGAGAAAGTAAGTGCAAAAACGTCATGAAAGTATTAAACAAAATAAACAAATAGAATATACATTAAGTCTCTCTCTGGCCATTAAGCTGCTAAACACAGGACCTGTTCTATGATTAATAGGCTGTGAACTATTTCAATGTGAACTTTACATAACCATAGGTTCACTAAAAACACGGAGCTGCGGACTATCTAGCGTTTACCGGGGCTCCGACTCGAAAAGCAAGAGTTTGAACAGTGTAGATTTTAGTCAGTTTAAGAGTAACACTATTCTAATTAACCATTATTCAAATAGGTAGTATTTAATTACCTTTTTAAAAAAGCTGATGTTCTAAAGTATTCATTATCTAATTATGCCAAGTTGTAGTTTATTAATGATATTTTACTAAATATTAAAACATTAACAATACCTTAGCTAAGAGCATATCATTATTTACAGTGCCGGCGTAGGGGCCACTGACACCCCGGGCGAAAATATTGTGGCGCCCACTTGAGGGAAGCAATATCAAGTGTTAGTAGTAGTTTTAAATTTTATTGGCGCCCCCCAGATTATCTCGCCCCCCCCTAACGCCGGCACTGATTATTTATAATTATGAGCTATAATAGTTATGTTGTAAGTACCATGTGGTAATTAGGATGCATTAAGTAACTACATGGTATCTACTAAATATTTGCAAACCAGATCCCATGCAATATGTAGCGGGTTCAATTCCCACATGGAGCAATTCTTGTTATTTTGATTCTAGGTGTCATGTGTATGTGAACTTGTATGTTTGCAAATGCAATCCATGGTTTTTATAATATTTTTTATAATTTTCAATTTTCAGCCAGGCAGAGTGGTGACCCTAATACAAAGTAGTGACACAAATAGTAAGGTATGGGGCGTAGCTTATAAAATAAGATCTGAAGATGCAGCGCAAGTATCCAAACACTTGGACTTTAGAGAGAAGAACGGATACAGCAAGAGAACTGTCACATTCCATCCTAAAGATAATAATATAGAACCATTCCAGCTAACTTTGTATGTGGCAACGGAAGATAATGAATCTTATGCAGGTGGGTTAAATGTTATTTTTCTTTTAATACTAACTGGGATTACTGTAATATAATTTGTGGATGGTATTATAATTACAACATATTTGTGACAGCAATCACATTGTAAGGAGTGTAGGCCGATATTCTTACTGGGTAAGAGAAACAACTTCTGCTTTTAATTAAAGAATACAACACTACAGAAACTATTTATAACTAATCACCCTCTGTTACATAAGAATTATAATACCTATTATGTATTGTGTTTGAGTTAAAGTCGAGTAATCAACCACAACAATGCTGTCTTGCTGTAAAATTGGTTTTGTTAACCACCAGTTCATACATACTAAAATATAGTTTTATTATTTATCAGCTCTCTCTATTTGTCATTATTAATTTTAATTTATAAATGTGTCATCATAATCATATTAGCCATAAGATGTCCAATGCTGACCATAGGCCTCCCCAAATGACTTCTAGATAGGCCGGTTGAAAGGAGACGGCAATCTAAATAAATGTGTAAGAAATATAAATTATTTAGTAAAAAAATAATTATGTGTGTATTCTAATGAGATGTTCCATACGTTTTAGTGCCTACTCAAAAAGTATTTGATGTGATTGTCCCAAGTGAGAAGTTGCTATTCCGTTTATGTAGGCACTTCATAATATTAAATTATATGAGTTGTGATGTAGGTCTATCCTAAGATGGTATGAATCAATTAGATCACTAAAAAGTATTTTTTCTTTTATTCCATAGGCATCAAGTAAATAGTAAGTTTAATCTAAGTTTCAAGAAAAGAGTGTATTCCTTTGTAAAATTCCGGCAACAGACCTGTGACTCCACTAGTGTTGCGAGTTTCCATGGGCTGATCGCTTACCATCAGGTGATCCAACTGCAAGATTGCCTCCTATTCTATAAAAAAAAGAAGCATAATAAAAATAAAAGGACCTCTACCGGCTTTCACTACAAGTAAATACTCATCCAAAATAAAAACTTGTTTCAGGTGAAGCATCAATAGAAGAGATAGCAAAACAGGTGCTAAGTTGCCAGGGTCCAAGTGGAACCAACAAGGAGTATGTATACAATTTAGCAGCCGCCATGAGGGAATTAGCACCCGACGTTGAAGATGATCACCTGTTCTCTTTGGAAGCAGCTGTGCGGAGACTGGATACAGATACCAAAAAGACTTGAGTGTGATATTTTTTTAGTTATTAGTTTAGATCAATTTTTGCTGTGAGCTTAGCTTTGGTTTAGTACAGTAGTGTAGATTGTAGAGTGTAGTTTTATTATACACTTGGGAGCAAAGAAACGGAGCCACTAGCGTCTTTTGTTTCATTTTCTTCTTCTCTTGTATGTAAAAATGAATTTCTGTTCGTTAGTCTCGCTAAAACTCGAAAACGGCTAGACCGATTTGGCAAATTTTGGTTTTGAATTATTTGTGGAAGTCCAGGGAAGGTTTAAAAGGTGAGAAAAGTTATTGAGGTAGTAGGAAGTTTGCCTGTGTCAGATAGTTTCTCTAAATATATTCTGATACAAGTATTTCATTAAGTAGTAACATAATATTATGTTGTATGATAGATAATTTAATTACCATTACAATTAGAGTATATTGTTGTAAATCATTATTTTTAAGTTCTTTAAAATGAAACGTAAGGTAGTGGCTCCAATTTTTTGCTTTCAAGTGTATTTATGTTTTCCTAAATGATGCTGAAACTGAGCTTATTTTAAAAATGTTAACATATCTTGATTATTATTCAGAACACAAAATGCTGTACACCATTTATTCTAATACATTTTCCCACAAACTATAGATGATATAAGTATTTTAGTGGCCTCTAAAAGATTCTAAAATTGGATCTATTTTGATAGACATTGTGCTAAATCTAATATTTTTTTAAGTTTGTATGATAAGATTTAGTGCTTGTTCTAAGTAATTTTTGATAGGTATGGAAAGATGAAGATAATGATTGACAACATATAAAATACAATGATCTTATAAAATACATGGACGAATAATCAGCAAATATTTTATGTGGTTCTAAATATGTATTTATTATAATTTAATCTGTTACCTATGTATTGTATTTTTTAATGTTGAATGTTATTGTAGTGCAATTAATTTTATGTCAGTAGTGGTTTAAGAAATTAGTGTAAAGTCGAAACTATTATTTATTTTACTAACATTTGACTACCTCTTCAGAGAAAATCGTTTACTCGTCGTTACTTTTAAAAGTCTCAAATTACGCGGTACTTTGAAATTTAGCCAAGTGATTGGTGATTCGTAGTTATTGGAGATTATTGATTTTGTAGATGACTTTGTAGATGACCTGTAAAACAGCTTTAAAAGAGGGAGCAAATATACATATACAAGGAACTTTTTGTGTTGGATAGTCCATTTATTGAAGGAGGCTATAGGCTATAAAGTATTACGCTACGATAAAAAGGAGCTAGTGTTTGATGCTATTTGTAACTTAGTTACCCAAAAAGGGCTGAACGGCATTGGATAAATTTTGGCATGTAAAAGATGCGAGTGAAACTTTGGATCGGTCATATCGCTATGTTAAAGACAGAACAGCCTTAATAATTTTAGCGCCTATTGCATTTCTTAAAAGGCATATATTCTGTTGATGTTATTGCTATTCCTAATTTACCTATGAATGTAATCATGGAATTATTCTTAATACTTCTCTTTTAAGACTTATGATATATAATAGTATTTTTGCAAAACAATGTTATAAATATTTTTATCACACCGTGTGTTCTGCGCTTCGCGTTCCATGCGCGCCTCAAAGAGCCATCAGACCACCACAGTTGGGACCCAGTAGAGCTTATGCCCGATCCCGAGCTGCGGATATCTTAACGGATTACCGGGGCTCCGGCTTAAAGCAGGAGTAGGAACGGAGTATTTTGGCTTTGACACTCTCTCTCGGCACACCCAACGTAGAAGTCATTAGATGATTTTCCCACTCCTAAAAAAAGGTATTTTCACGCCATTTGTTTTTGGCTTAGACGCACAACAATATAAATTAATGATTATTTTTGTTTTTAAATACATATATATCTATTTTTATGATTGAAATTATAAACGGAAATAAATGATTAATTATTTATGTGTGCATCATGCGTGTATTTCATATATGTAATATTTAATGTGAGATATGCCACTACTTCACAGTGCGTGTTGAGTACTAATATATATTTTTTGTAAACTTATCGCAAGTGAAACCAGGTTTCGTAAGTCATTGAACTATAATTTATAATATTTTAATTGATGTTGTATATCTATACTTATTATTATACAAAAGTTCAACTGCTATTTAAATCTTTTTATCAATTTATACTATCATCAGCCTCAGCCTGCATAGTCTATCTAATAAAAACAAAATATGCTATTTTTTTACTTATTTAAAAGTGATAATCTCAGTAGCATCTTATGTATGTATTTTACTATCACGCTAATACTAAAAATGATTTTTTGTTTGGATGTTTGTCCATCAATCACGCTGAAACTACTGAACGGATTTTGATGAAATTTGGTATACAGACAAGGCATGAGCTAACTTGGTTGATATGATACTTTTATTCCACGGGAACCGCCGGCAGAAGCTAGTAATTGTATATTTAAAAAATATTTATCGCATTTGTGTCTTGAAAAAGATATTGAATACTTAGAAACATGCTACTACATTATTATTTACAATGTACGTGTGTTGTGTTCATGTATGTTATGTACTTTGCCCTATATATAGATTTATCCTTTTAAGTATTTCCAATTTGAAGGAAGATATTCTACATAAATAATACTATTTGTACAACAGAAGTTGTTTCCTCATAAAATAATTGCCTACCTTACCTACCTACTAATATAAGTAACAAGTTATTTTAAGGTAATATTTATTATGTAATATTATATTTCTACATTATAACATTTTAAAGTTATGTATTGTATTAGTGTATGACTATTGTAAATTGAAATGTCTTGCGAATCGCCCACAACATGTTTCGACAAAAAGTTGTCATTGAATTCGTCTCAGTCACGCAAAATAAAGTACAATGTAACATAACAATGATAGAATGTCGGTCAAAATGTATGTTTACTGCATTTTTCGTACATTCTAGTTCAGATTTCATAACAAACTATTGTTTATTAGCCAATCGAGTGATTCTAAATGATACTGGCAGTTCAGTAAAGAGAATAATACTAAATTCATTTAAATTTCGAATCAGTGTTCTTTTTTAAATGTCAATTGTTTTTATTCTTATTATTTTTTATTTCCATATCTAGTAAATGGCTTGCAGGTTTTTAATATATGAATACTTTTTAAGTAAATACTTAAGCTCTGTGATATTTTAACTAATAATTTATAGCTTCTGAAATATAATTTCAAGCAAATATGTGCATTTTATTTCGTCGGAATGTAAGTGTCAATAAAAATCAGTTGATTAATAAAAACAGTAAAATTTATTATGAAAATATTTGGTTGCAAGGTTCACTAGCTCGTCTCAGAAATATTTACATGGGAATTGTCACAATATTAATATTATGGAACCAGTTATTAATAGTATTACGATCGTGACATTACAGAATATACATAGGTAGGTAGTAGGTACCTACACATTGATAACTTCAGCACGTTTACGGAAAATTTACATCAAGCGTTAATTAATTAAACAAATAATAATAGTAACAAAATATAAAATGTTAACATCACAACTCTGAATAGCTTAAAATATTATTCACATAAAATATTATTTTGTTATAAAACGGTTTGAATTTGGCAGATAGGGCGTGTCACATGGCACTTAATATTATCAGCTAGTGATAACCCAAACCAATGCATTACGATAAAAAACAGAGGAAGACTGGCCTTAATTATATTTTAGATATAAATAAAATCTATCGGTTTATTCCTTTGCGATATAAAGAAATATATCTACAAATCAAAAGATTACAGAGATGACGTCATGCTTCTTTAAATCTTTGGCTGTCCTGCATTATTTGCAGTATATTCAATATCACATCAATGTTACAATATAATCGCTACTTGTCCTTCTTGCGACCTAGTAACTTGTCCAAGAAACTACGTTTTCTCTTCACTTTCTTTTGCTTAGTCGAAATCTCCAGGTTCTCACCCTCAGCTGTCATTTTCTGTATCAGTGCAGGTATACTTAAGTCTATAACTTTGTCCAGAGGTGGCTTCTTGGCTGAATCTCTACTGATTTGTCTTTGAATTGTCGATAGTTCCGGGACTTGATCCTGTTTCTCATCCAATTCAGACTGTGATGTTTTTGATTCACTTTCCTTCGCCGCAGCGACATCCGTACTTAACGACTCGGGGCCATTCTGAATGACCTCTGCTTTAACTTCCACAGGATTATTATCAGCTTTCTCACTAGATTTTTCATCAACAGAATTTTCACTTAAAACAGCCGGTGCCACTTCACCATTTTGTTTCTTCTCAAACACGTCATCATCACCTTTTTCTGTTTTGTCGTCAACTTTTTTATCTCCACTATCAATACTGTCGGCCATACTAGAATTAGATTTAGGAACAGACGCGACGACCCTCGGCTTAGTCGGAGGTAACTCCCAGTCGATGGGCTTCCTCTGTGGTGAGTACCTCTTCAATATCTCCTCGAACAACTTTTGTTGCTCCAATTTACTCGGCGTTTCATGATTTGATAAGCTCAAATGTCGTGTTTTTTCAGGGTCACGATTCTCTTTGCCAGTGCTTTCTACATCTGGGGATCCCAGATCAACTATAACTTTGCGTACCGGCGTCGGAGTTAAGTAAGGTTCAGCGAAGGGGAATTTATATAAATTAGGACTTTCAATTTTATATTTTAATGGAGCAGTACTGTTAGCCGGCATCGACGCCCGAGTTCCAGAGCGGCTGAACGGGCTGGTACTACCTGGCTCGTGTATGTTGGATGTCATGAAGTCCCGCCGGAGCTTGGAGAGACGCCGCGTCCTCTCCGTCATGGTGTGTCTGTACTCCACATCATCGCTTTGGTTCAGTTCCGATGTGAAATTGTCGGAATACTTCCGCGGTCGAAAGTCGAACACTCGTTCCTCGGTGCGTGACTCCCTCATGCTGGAGTAGCCGGGCGCGTTCCGCTTGAAGTTGGCGGTGGTCTTGCCGTGGTTGGAGGTGACGATGGGCTCGACGTCGCGGTACGAGGCGGGCACGGGCGACGCGGGCGGCAGGAACACCGTGTCGTGCTTACCGAACACTTCGCGTCGCTGACTGAACTGCTCGTTGCCGATCATTTCCCGCGACTTCACACTCATGGTAGGCGATTTAGCTGCCATTTCCGTTCAATTACAAACCGCAACACTTTGTTATTGATACTATTTTCCTGTAAACACTGTATTTCTATTTTTGTACGACGCACATTATGACTTCACCGGTAACATCGCGCCTATAACAGTACTCGGCTATATGTTAAATTGGACAATAAAGGTGGCACGGTCGTCCGTATAAGGCGAGCCGTTCGCGATATGTGTCGAGTGATCAATAGAGTGGATGCGATAAGATACGAGCGTCGTGTAGCGCGCCACTTTAGCTATTTCTTTATCTTTCAGCAGTCCAAACAGTTGAGTAAATATAACCGACTGAACACAATCGTGTACGTAATTAATAGCGTACCGAGTGAAAGCGCGCAAAGCGGCGACCGATCGCCGACCGCTTCATTATATAATGAATATTAAAACAAATGTCCCGAATTCATTAGAAACACTTTGCACTGTTATTTATAAAAAGTCATTTGGAAGCACTTGGTTAATTAATGTCAATATTTACTGGAGCACTGGCTTTATCACTTATAATTCACAGTCATTAGATAATTGGTAACTGAACAGAAACCCGATTTTCGTAAACAAGGAGATTATTGTAGCAACAATATCTTACGCGAGATAACATAGATTACACGCGACGTGAGCGCCGTCCGGGATTCTGGCAAGTATTGCACTCGGGTAGAGACCAGAATCGAATGCACTTCGACCAATCTGTGTTCACCTACTCATACGAGTTTTGTTGGAAGAACCGTTAGAACGAAAATTGTTCGAGCTGTTAGCGTTTGCGGTGAGAAATATTTGTGTGATACAATGGATACCGAACACAATTCAAGTCTGACTCACTTTTTACCACAACGCGAATACTTTTAATGTTTCTCGTATTCACAATAGGAAAAGTGGCCGACATCGCTCGTGTTTATCGCGGGATATCTTAGGTGGATACTCAATTATCGAGTAATCTTATCCTCAATGAAAAACTTCACGCGTAATCCGTCCGTACGTTAGTAGTGACAGTAAAGAATAAACGTTGAGGATAAATTAATTTTACCCTTCACTTTTGACGGGGGTTATATATAGCAGTGGGACTAAAATTAGATTTGTATAGAGGGATATGTAAGTATCTGGCTGGATAGCTCTGTAAGGTGCGGTATTTAAAGATCAGGATTCAAGACTTCCGGGAGCTCGTTCCATAGATTGCTTGCTTATGACAATCTGTACCTACTTATGTCAGTAGCGTCGCCCCTTAAATAACACTTTGCGGGGATCTTCAAACAAATAGACACAAACATCCATATCTAATTTTATGATTGAAATGTTCTTCGCTTAATGAGCGTTACTTTGTTACTTTGCTGAGACTCTGATCGGCAGGAATTAAATGGAATAAAATTGGTTAGACACTAATTAATATGGATTCAGTATGCATTTAAATTTAATTACATCGTATATGAGGTACCTACTGCATTTAATATTTCCTGTATCAAACACATTGTTAGAAAATATGAGTAATGTACAAAAATAAATATAGGAAACTACTCTATTACGTGAAGTGTCGATTGTGTTACTAGGTAGTATAAAATCCGATGATAACACTTATACAGGCTAGGTAACAAAAGATAATACACTTACTCAAGCCTTTTTAAAACAAGGTTGATTTACTCACACACCCATTTATGTTTGTGTTGTAACACAGGTAGAGTACCTTACCTATGCGTTTCACACCAGCACATCAAGTTAAACCAAACTGTGTATACCTTTCAATTAACTTTCAACTTTATTTATTAAACGTTAAGGTTGAAAATGTTTAAGAATTTTGTTAGTTTTGTGGTGTCTGTTCTGTACTACCCACTTGCTTACCTAAATCTGTTTTCTTGCAACGAACAAGGAATGATGAAAACATAGAACGTTTTCGCAATCAGAGTTAACATGTTCATGATGTTTATTTGCTCTACTAGCCGAGCCCCGCCATTAAAATGGAATTTTTCCACTGCGAGACGTGCAATACTCAGGGAAAATATGTTTTTAGGTAAATATTTCGACTGGTGTTTGTAAATTAGTACATGAAAGATTTAACAAACTTTGTTTGACTAAATACCTAGACGTAAATTCTGTCTATACCTACCGGCAACCGAACTCGAACAGTCTGGAAGAAATTACAAGAAATTAATTCTTCAAATTAATTAGGTAGGTACTAATGATGTTTTAATTGCCAACCCATGGTAATTATGGTATATTCTAGTAACTAAATACCTACTTACATTTAGAAATTAATGCCAAGTAATTTCTTAATAAACAAGTACTTCACAATAACAAAAGATGACTGTAGCTCATTATTTAAATCGGTGATTAAGTACGATAAGATGGTCTATATTTTTAAAGGTCTATTTTTTGCATAGGAATTATATTTTTATATATTATATCCAACGGATTAAGATAAACCAACAATACAATGCTTATTGCATTCTAAAATTACAACGAAATCCTCGAATTTGTGTATGAACGAACCATCTTTTGCCCATGGGGATAGCAGAAATTATAGATAACATAGATTAACACCTAGACTAGTTCGATTTTCTATAATAAAGACCCTAACCTACTTATCTAAATATTATTTTCTATACCATGATGCTTTCTTACACACAACGTCACGCATTTGATTCCCTAAAAGGCAGGCAGATGTGCATATTACCTAGGGCACGTAATGCCGCTATACAATGTGCACCATGTTACTTTCTGAAATCAATATTTACTGCATAGATCATAGATACACATTTTCCTCTCATTATTTCAATTTACTTCACAGCATTGAGCACTATGCAATTGTTTTAAACGATAATAATTATAAAAGGACAAGTTCTGAAGGCTACACAATATGAACTACTTTTATGACCTATTGATGCCTATCTCTCAATGACAACCTAATTTGTGCTTAATACTTATCGGTATAAAGCAGCATATCATCTGCTGTTTTATATGAATGAAGTAGGTAGGTTTCTATGAAAATACACCTGTGCAGTTTTATATTCAGAAAGTAGGTGAACAGGTTAACGGTTGGTTGACCTTATGGTAATTAATTGTCGACGGCAAACAAGACTGGTTACATACGGGTTTAGTGTCATCAAAGACTTTCGCTTGCTCATAGGTATAATGTAAATTATTTATACCGTATGTTTAGTGTGACGTTATGGACTATGTGAGTGGAAGAAACAGCTAGACTATTCTGTAATTTTAAATTCGTAAGATCGAAGTGCACTCGATCGCGATTCATGTGTCTATATGTTGTGAGAATAATCCCGACCAAATCATTGGGGAGAATGCGATCGAACTCACTTCAAAAGCTGGTTGAATGTTCTTACAGAATAGCAAGATTGTGTCCAGAGTCATCAGTAATAGCCAGTTACAGTCTACTGCTAGAATATGAGATTCCTCTACGCTGTCTGCAAGAGGGATTGCCATAATTTTCATGCTTGGTAGGTGATTTAGAAATTCAGTTTAAAAGCATCGTATTAATCAGAGACTGCTGCTTGTGGGTCTCTATCGAATGTATAGCTTCTTCTTCTTCAGTCGGTCTTCTATCAACATGGAAAGAGTAAACATGGTACCACATGTAATGTACTCTGCTCTTCACCAAAACGGCTTTCTCAAAGTACCTAATATTATAAAACGCAAAAAATGAGAGTTTATGAGTTCGTGTGTATGTTTGTTACTCAATCACGTCAAACCGACTGAAGGGATCGGGATGCAACTTGCAACAGAGGTAGATTAAATGCAACTTGCAACAGTAGTACATTATGGTCTAGAATAACACATAGGATAGTTTTTATCCCACGGGAACGCGGGCGAAATCACTGGTAAAAGCAAGAATGGCAATATATTCGCTCCTAAAACTCCTTTACAACTGACAATAACATAATATATATTACTCAGGAAAAATAAAAATGTAGGTACAATATTATATTTACAAATAGAGTAAAATAAATCTAATGAAACGCATTATAAAACGAATCCGACATTGATATAAGAACAGTGGATACGCAAGAGGGCCAGATCCCGCGGATATCCGAAAATATACGCACAAGCATTTTAAAATTAGATTTGTGTTATTTTCTTTAACGATGGCATTCCTAGTATCTGTTAGGTAAAGCGGTCACTACAAAACTGTTTTGTTTGTACATAAAAACGGCATTGTTTTGTTCTAATGAAGCGTGATTAGTGTAGGAACGGTGTTTTGTGAACAAACATGTTATTATTATTAAACACATATGCTAATGTATCCCTGAACGAGATTAGAAACGACTAGACGGTTAATTACAAGTAGGTACTTACTGAGGATTTATTTATAAAACCTAAGTACATTGTAATTTGCACCTTAATTAACCGTAATATAGAGTTATTAATTTATTACAAATATTTTGTACTTGTTTACAGACAGAAGTGCATATAGGTACTTGGTGTACCTGCTTATTAGTCTGTGTACAATGTTAATTTATAAATGTATACCTACCTAATCCTTTTTTTAAGGGGGGAAAATTATCGAATGGCTTCTCCCGCCTTGGGCGAAGCAAAACCACCCCGTTCCTACTCCTGCTTTTCGCCGGAGCCGGAGCCCCGGTAAACCCGCCAGGTAGTCCGTTGCTCCTCTGCTCACCTACCTAATCCTATGTAAGTAGTGTATGAACGTAACTAAACACTATGATACTATTGATCTTTAAGTACCAATAAAGATTCGCGATCGTAAATGCCAATAAGACAAACCAATTAAGGACTGCACCTACTTAGGTACCTACATACAATCTCCTGCATTGCCGTATTTGCCGCCGACCAATAAAGTCACGTATAAACCAATCTAATCACAAAAACAAAATGCAATCATATCAGTTCAAGTCCGTATGTATTAATTGATACTTTCTACATACCTATTCGCACTGGTTCCCAAAGAAATATGTGTCAATGTTCATTACTGATCTTAGATAGTAACTAGATACCTATCGTGTTGTTTCTTCATGTTTTTATAACGCTGCTTGTAATACTTGGTGCAATACAAAGGCATGTTAACTTAATCAGCTGGTACAGTCGCTGGCAGATGAACCTACACAAATCTGCATATTTTTTTCATTGGATTTTCGATTCTATGTTAAAACGAGTAAAGTTGAAAATGTACTGAATGATTTTGAAATGAATGTGTAGGTTGATCTGCTTGGCTGTTGTACCTACAGGGCCAAACTATTATGCATTTATTCAGAGAAACGGATTCGCTGAACCAAACCTTGACGTAACGTAATTCTTTGGTAACTTTTGTTGCTGTTACAACCAAAATGCGAAGGCTAGGAACTTAACAATGTGGTGATCTCATTCATGTTTCATTTGCATACAGATTTGGGGATTGGCCTCAACATTAGTGGCCATTATGCTGGCTGGTGACGCCTACGTCCAGATATTCTGTGGTCTACAGACTAAGCTGATTATGTAAGAAGGCACTTGTCTATGCACCAAGGTCAGTATTTTTTGAGATACACCTACTCAAGTAGGTTCTCTTTCAAATTAATCTAACTATGCTAGATTGTCACCTCGTGGTTACGAGAGCGTCAATGAACCATTAGATCTTGTAAGACTGCTACTCTATCGAATTGGATTTATTCTGTAAGTAGCAAACCCGGCGAACTCCGTTTCGCTACCAATGACTTTCCCTGTTTTTCTGATTTACTCTTGAATTTTTGCTGAATTTTCTTTGCTATAAACCACACAAATTTACAAAACCGGGTAAATCGGTTCGTGCGTTCTGGAGTTATAGCGGCAGGAAGGAAAACCTTATACTAGGTAAAGATGATACCTAGTTGTTAGTGAAATTAAGAAATAAATAAAAATAATCTTTAGTAAGCTATCTTCAGGACGAGTGAAGACTTTTTTGGCACTTCACACTCATGGACTTCTCAATTTGCCCCCATCTGATTGCCCATGTATGACTTTAGATGGCTTTGGTATTGCATGACTAATATCTGCAATAAACGTGTACCTACTTTTACCTTCACCTTGAACGACAGATGACGTAATTTAACATTAAATCTGTGATTAAATGCCAAAAGACAAGTTTATTCAGTGTGGGTGACTATATAAACAGTAGCGATTGGTCTATCGGATTTCGATATTGAATGACTAATGTCGCGTCATGCTTTGAATTAATAAGAACTATTTTTGGCTAGATAGGCGGAAGGAATAGTGTCAACGATCCCTATTTTTATAGTATCCTGTTAGTTGTACGTTTAGTAGTATACTTACCTACTTTTACTTTATATTAGACGCGAGTACTTTTTAGAAAACGGTAGACAAGTAATGTTTGCACGTGTCAAGAACAGCTGAATTCAAGGAAAATATAATAAAATGCGATTAAAGAAATAAACAGCGTAGATAGAATGTACCTACTTAAGTCGGATTAGTCATTCATATTTCTGGGATAAAAAAATATACCTCATCTTAATCCAAAGCCACGATTTATCATTAGACAATTTGTATCAAATTCTGTTTAGTAGTTCATGCGAATGTGTAAAAAGACAATTACCTATACAAACTTATTGCAGCAAATTTTCTCATATTTCTTTATGAAGCTGAAGGATGAATCAGTGAATCAAAACATAGTTTATAGCTCCTAAAAGTAAAACACAAAATTTATTGCAATAAGCGGTAGAATACAGAGATATATTTTTTTAATTCTTTTGTTTAGTATCGCGTGACTTAAAACTACAACGCTTATTACTTCGTAATAAGTGGAACATTATAGACTTCATGTTTTATTGTGCAAATTCGTGATGATTTCTTTGTTTGAGAGTTTTATTATTTTACCGACTGTGGTATGCAGGATGGATGTAAAGACGATATAACTAACTGACTGACTAAACTATATTATTCTTTGATAGAGTGGTGGCAAAAGCAACTGCTGAACTAGTGGCGCTGGAGTTCGATAACATGGCACTGTCTTTCAATTTAAAGAAATTCCAATTAGTACCTTCTACTGTTTAAAAGTGCGGTCTGCCTAGCGGGTTACCGGGGCTCCTGCTTTTTACCAGAGGGCGCCGACTAGATATGCCGATACGCGATATAGAGCGCCAATGACCTGACGGGTTGTTGGGGCTTCGGCTCAAAGAGCAGGAGTAGGAACGGGGTGGTTTTTAGTCAGTAAGAGTCTGACACTCTCTGGCCTCACCCAAGACGGGAGAAGTCATTGAAAAAAACAAACGTTGAAAAGTGCCTTCCACGTCTCATTGAAATTAATGACTTGACTTTTATTATGGAATCTGTACCAGAGATTGATGTACCTAGTGTAATATATTTGCCCCTGCAAAATACTAATATAACTAGGGAAAATGGAGTCTTGCAAACTATTAAGGGACTAACGCGTTCACCTGCCCTTTCGGCGTCTAGAAGCCGTGATATTAAGTAGCATAGGTATTTGTAATCTATACCTATTGCCAACATCATTTCTAATTACAGAATGTAATGAAGCGTCAAACAGTTGTTGAAATATAAATGCCTCTTGAAATGATTGTTTCACAAATTAATTTATGTTATCATCTGCCCACTACCCAGTATCCAAGTACATAAGTAGGTACCTACTGTAATCATAAATAGCAATATTTAGCAGTTGTAATGCGGTAAACCTCAATAGTTTCCTGTTTGTACTTATTATTAACCATGCCGAGTTAAAGAGGAACTCATCCTAACTCAATTTTATTTCGTCTTTAATTATTCAAACAAGGATCTAGAATTAGTTGATGAATATATTATGTTTAACATCTTATTTGGATATAAGTCGACTGGTTTCAAGCCATATTAAGGACCCATATTCACATATTTCACGAAACTTAAAATACAAAGATTGAATTATTTGCTTGAAGAGTGTCATATAGGAACTACACGTATATGTCTAAATACACATCATTTCACTACGGCTGATATGCCATCGATAGGGTACCGATAGGTGTAAACACCGTAGACATATTTTATATAAGACATTTTTACGATAAAAGTAAGTACTTGAGACATGTATAATAATTATGTATATGTAATAATTATGTATATGTATTGTAATTCCTGAAAGTGATGATATCATTAAACAGATAAGTATCACAACATATTATCAAGGTAGGTAACTATGTCCTGAGAGTGTGACCAGTGAATTAGTTTATTTTCCAGAATCGTAAATAATCCTATTAATTTTGACGTGTAAAACTACAATTTTGTAACCTATTAACAACACAAATATCATCTTAAACTATTATATGAATCTGACGAGTTTGTTTGAACGCGCTAACCTCCGGAACTACTGGTCCGCTTTTGAAAAATTCTTTGTGTTGGATATTCCATATATCGATGAAGGTTATAGGCTATAGCCTATCAACATCATGCTACGATCAAAAGGAGCCGAGCAGAGTGGATGAAACCGGGGAAGTAGCTAGTTTATTATATACAGGTAAACATAATAGGAAAAAGAAATACAGAAGTCATATGACTGACGGGTATCATTAAATTACATACATTTGTAGTGCACATAGAATATCATTTTACAAGAAATCTATAAGTAATTAAGATAAGTAAAACCGCGATAGTATTTTGATATATGTTGATAAACCCGTAATATGGTTATGCAATTAGAACTCGATATATTTATTGTATGATTGATTTAATAATTTTCTAGAATAAGTTCGCAACGGCACGTAATTACCTAGTTATGTATTTGATTTGAAATTATTGTAGGTATTTTTATCTTCTGCTTCAGAAAAATGAATGAGTTTACATCTTGAAACCTAGAAAATACTATTTTTCGTTAGTTCGTCATGAAAAAATGTAGCATTTATTATGTGCCTAAAATTAGATATAAATGATAATTAATTGTTAGGTAGTGATAGGTCGAATATATGCAAAATAAATGAAGATTGGTTTAGTTATTTATTAGTTAAGTTGAGAAAAATAAAGACTTGTAGGTTAAGAAACAATTAATGGATTGTAGAACCAGAGGCTCAATTACCCCCTTCCCAATTCCCGATTCTCCAACACCCTTAAATTCTTAAACGCATTTGTAACGCCTCTCGTGTTTCAGGCATTCATGGGCGGCGGCGATTGCTTACCATCAGGTGATCCGCCCGTTTACTGGTTTATACCATAATAAATTTCTTGTAATTCTTAAATTAACTTTCACCTTGATTAAAGTATTGTTTTCATTCTTTTCTTTAACTCTTTCCTTAATTAAGCTTTTTTTGTATTATTGCTAGCAGAAATATAAATTTCCTAGAGTTTCAGCCGTGAAATTGTCTATCAGTGAATGAGTTTAAGATTTGTATTATAAGATTGTAGATTGGAATATCATTTACGTCAATTGTAATCTGCGATGACATATCTACAAAAAATACAGATGTCCACAGATAGCTAGCATTGGTCATAGTTCGCATTTTATTGACTTTTATTTTGAAGGGATGAAGATATCAAAAGGCCTAGCTTTTTGGGGAAAACGAACAGTTAATACGTAATGCATGTTGATGTCCTACACTTTTATATCTTTCTTATTTATTTATATGTGACTTTAAGATTAGCAATGGGCGCGGTCACAATTACGTATTACGGTTGCAATGATCTGAATCACAAGCAAACTAATAAAGTACCTATGAGGAAAGAAAATATTTTTCTTCACTAAAACATTTTATTGATCAATAAAATTTTGATTAATGAATAAGGAAGTCAATTCTTAATCTTTTTATCTCCATCATTAACAATAAATTACCATTTCCAATGTCAGGTAATAGTAAAACACATTATTACAATAATTTCTTTATTTCTCCACATTCATGTTCCACTAACATTATTTAACGATTAGGTAAACAAATATAATAGTACATTCACAATAACTTGACCAGTTTCGAGAGGAGTCCGACTATTGCTGTCTCATTTACTCTATTTCTTTTCTATATATTTATGTCTCGTTCTCTCTAAGAACGTCAAGTTTAGAGAGGTCTGGTTATATTGGTCGTTTTCTACTGCAGTCTAAGATAGTGTATTGTAGATAAGATTGCAATACTAAAATTGAGTCAATGTCACTTAGTGGATAGTTATTAGTCAAATATAGTTATCATGCAATGTTGTAACAAATATATTATATTTATAAATAAACTTAGTCTAATGTTGTTTGACTAAATATTTGATGACATTTATAGTTCATTTTATATTCTCTCTGCGAATTTCGTAACGCTTTGGAATCGTTATGTAATAAGCTGTATTGCTATATACAAAACAAAAATTAGTTTCTTGGATTGATCATGGTTTACTTTTCTGGAACGCATATGAATTTACTAATTTGAAGATGATAATCGGTCCAGCCGTTTTTGAATTGTAAGAGGCGTAACTAACTCGACATTATTTTTCGAACAACGAGTATGTCTCCTATAGGACTCTATTCTAACCAGTTTTTAATATTAAAGCAGCTATTCATTGCTTAAATCTTCTACTGGAACGTTTATTTTAGTTTACATATTTTGTAACATCTATCACATAAGAATTTTTTTTCTCCGATAAACAGAGGTATATACCTACCTACGTACTTCTACTTTTCGCCATATTTGCCACTTCATTTATACCGGCAAACTAGTTGATTGTGAGATTCACTCTATGAAATCTTTAAGCCCAGATTATACCATACATAACATAGATTCAACCTCTTTATGATTTCGACAGTATTTCTTTCATAGCGAGCTCTATCTTCAACTGGATACAGGCGACTCTCTCCTGAAATATCTGGTTGATAAGGTTGATTCTCTTTTGCTCTAGTAACGCATTCTCTTTAATCAGTCTTTGTCTTAACTCCTGTTCGTCTTGCACGTTATTTTCCTTGCTATCTTTCGTAGTCTGGCCGCCTTCAGCCTTATTCTTCAAAGCAACATGGCTCCTAAGTTTGACTATTTCAAACTGTTCGGAGTTGATTTTTGCTTGCAGTAGCGACTTGAGTTGTAAGTATTCTGCGTTTTCTAATTCAAGCCTTAGTACTTTGAGTTCTTTCTCTGTTAGTTTCGGTTTTTCTTTAACGGGTTCGGCGGGAGGTGCTTCTTGTTCGGGTGTTTCTTTGATGGCGATGTCTGGTTTGAACTCGAAATTGTCTTCAAACTCGGCTTCGAAGATGGGTTCTTGGCTTGGCGACTCTTTGGGATCTAGGAACGGTTCGTTTGGAGTTTTGACCTCGGGAGGTTCTTGAGGCGTGAGTTGTGTCTCTGGTTGCACTTGTGGAGGTGCTGATGGTTGTGAGGGTTGAGAGTTCCGCCTCACTGGTTCCTCCTCCGTCTTATGTTCGTGCCTTTCATCTAGCGATGCGTGTTGTGGTTGCAAGGAGTTTTGCGGTTCTACTGATTTCTGTACGGAGCGGAGTTTTCTCTGTAAAAGAAATTGTGTAAAATTTTAAAGGGATGAATCCAAGGACATGCTCGTATTGGGGGTAAATCTTTATAATTCTATATTTATTTACTACTACCTATTATATACCACGCAGCATTGAGCCTGTACTTTCGTTGCAAAAGTGACTAAGATCAAAGAAAAAATAATATTACAATGAATAAAAAGAATCCTTAAAATCACCGAGTCTAGTCTTCATTGAAGCGTCGCAAATGAATTATGGTTCGCTGGCTAAAGTTACTTTCGATTAGAAACGAGTTTGTCTAGTTTTTAGTTACCTAATCAATTAGAATCCATTACGTCAATTTATTTTATGATTTTCTCATTGATACCGGTATTACTTTGTAATAGTATATTAATTTTAGTGTTTAGAAATGCAACTGCTGAGCTGCATACAACATCGTTTTTGTAGCTGGGAAACTAGTAAAATAACTGATAAAGCCAATTCATCTAATTTGTACCTTACACTTATATTAGATGCTTATGACCCTTAACTCACGTCAAGCGTCGTTAACGGACGTGGCGTTCTAAGGGTTAATATTAAGATATTTCATTTTTATAATAACTATTGTGAGACATACTAAATTATCTAAAAATACTAAATGTTCTACTCATTTCGAGTCGCCGAGGAACTCATCATGAGCAGAGTGCGCGAACACGGCGACGTCACGCAGTCTACTCATTTTTGACATTTTATTTATGTTAAATAGTAATTTAATGCATTATAATCATTCCAATTTAAAATGTGGCCAAATGCCATACTATGCACTATAAAAAAAAATTGTTAAAGACACTACACTTACATTCAAATTAAGTAGTTAGGTCTTCTACAGTATTTGTTATTTATATTTTAAAGATATCTATTGCTGATATTTTGTTATATAACCTAAATAAAATTATGACTATGTCAATAATCAGTTACTTTAGTCATCGATTTCATAGATAAGTTTAAGGTACGTGTAAGACTGTAGGTGTAATTGAAATATATTATTATGACTGCAAGTTTCAGCTGTTTTATACCGCTGTAGTAACTAATAATCTTAGATTAAATCTTCTCCTACGTCTAAAGAATACTATGCTAAAAACAGGATGAAAATCGGTTGATCCAAACGCGAGATAATCGCGCAAAAACTTCATACATACAGGTCAAACTGAGAACCTCCTTTTCAATTCGGTAAGTGACAACCTCTTTTTTGAAGTATAAATTATTATTTCTATACTAAGACAAATGTCTTGTAATAGAATCAAGAAGAAATATAATCGTATGCACCGCTACTAAAGAATAAAACTTCTTTCCAGTCCCAGGTGTGTATGACCTGGGTATCAGGAGGTTTAGTACGAGTTTGTTTTACGTTTAACGTGATCGAAACAAGAGCGCGTTCTGATTGGATGATTCATTCGTGCCGGTGTACTAAGTACATGATTTTTTTCAGTTTTGGCCAAATTTCTAATAATAATAATGACTGGCTGGTAGTTACTAAAAACTATGTCTCATATTCAAAATTTGTTACATGGATAGCTGATATCCATATCTCACGAAACAAGCCATAAATAAGTTAAAATAATACAAGAATATTATTTTTGTCATAACTATCGTAAGACTCGAAACTAGCAGTGCTTTTCTCCATTAATTTACGTGAATAATCGTGATTTTAAGTTAACAAGAATATTACCTTCAACTGTGTGACAATCCTTTGCGCCTCCCACAGTTGCTGATCCCTAGCGGGCGTGATGAACCCGGCGTGCATTTCTGCATGTATCTGGTTCAATAGAGACTCCTGTTTGCGAAGCTCCAAGCTCAATTCAGGAGCCGTCTCCGGGAAGTCAGGTGGTATCGAGGCTAAAGGTGGTACGTATCTGGAAGATTAGAGAATTATATTTTAACTGTAGATATTTTATAGGTGTTTTAGAGAAAGGAGACTTTTGAAATATATCGAAAACGATTCGCAGGTTAGTATCCCGCGCGGGACAATTCATATGTTATCTGCAAATTGTTAGTACGAGTTTGCTTTACGTTAAACGAAATCGAAACGAGAGCGCGTTCGGCGCTTTGATAGGCCGGTGCGTATGAACCAACCAATTAGAGCGGCGAATGCGCTCTCGTTTCGTTATCATTAAATGTAAAACAAACCCGTACTAACTTCCCAGGGTCTTGCTGCAATTTGCGTTTGAAAATCCAGATCACGAAAAAACAATTATCCTGGATCGATGGTTGTATAGTCTTGTTTAATATGCTATCTTTTGGTATTAAGCTAGAACAAATACAAAATGTAGTCTATTGCGAACTACGAAAGGAAATATCAATAGCAATTTTCTCAACTTCGCAAGTGAAACCTTTGTGACTTGTATTAGGCCCGAATATCGTAACTGAAGCAACAGGTAAATATACTTCCCACCGTTAGCAGTAATTTTATACTCACTTCGTAAGTTGGACGTCTGGGAACAGCTTCTCAGCCTTGGAGACCAAGTAGGTGAGGAGGTTCAAGGACATATTGAGCGCTGGTCCCATCGCAGTCATTATAGTTTGAATGTTCGCGTGATTTGCCTGGAATTACAAACAAATATATTGAATTAGGTCGTAATATTTTTCTTCTCCTCTAATAATATCTTCTGATTTATGTTCGTGGGACGCGACGGACTTCAATATTCCGGTGTTTTCATGGTTATATCTACTGTAGATCCCGGCTTACAGGTTATTACGGTTATTTTCAGCGGTACGGGACGCTGTGATGGGCCTGTCCCAAAAAATAGGCTGTAAAATACAGAAAACAAGATACTTGACATGAGGTAACGGAAGAGTACAAATGATTTTCACCACCACAGCTCCTTTCGTGGGAGACGAAAGAATAGCTAAGGAATTACGCAGTTGACAGATCGAGCAGCAGCACCCTCTGCCTAACCCAAACTGCGACCTCCAACCCGCCTGAGACGATGATGAGTTTCATTTTAAGTCAAATATATGTTATTCTGTAATTTTACTGGCATAGTTTTTTTTATTGTTCCACACTAGGATTTTCTCCTGTTTCGTGGGTGTGTTTACAAACATACAAGTTCACATACACATGACACTAAGACCCGAAACAACAATTTGTAGATCACAGAAAACGTTTCTCCGTGCAGGAATCGAACCAGCTACACGTTATACGACATCAAGTTGCTCAGCCATCGCACTAACCGTGCAGCAAAAGTTTGTGGTAGATAGCAAATGTATGAAAAACTGGTTAAAATATTAAGAATTTGGTAAATTACCAAAATACTTATACCAACCTGTTCATTAGCCACAACACATTCGAAGTGCCTGATGAGCCAGCCCAGCAGGCTGTAGTTGTGTGGAGGCAGTTTGGCTATGAGGGCCAACATGGTAGCCTCCCGCTGTGGCTCGGCTATGGCCGTCGCTTGCTCGAACTGTCCGTGTAGCTCTTGTGTTAGTACAGAGTCCGGGAGTTCACTGGAAATGTGGAAAAGTATCATGTAATATTAGGCAGGTAGATGTTTACAACTTATTTGCTATGCGAAGTTAAGTTGAGCTGTGTTTCGTTGTGTGAGTCCCAATACCGAAGGCCCAATTACTCCTCTCTCCAATCTTCCCCGATTTCCCGATTGTCCATGGGCGGCGGCGATTGCATAACCATCAGGTGATCTGTCTGCTCGTTTACTGGCTTATACTTATATTTTGTTGATCCAAGAATCGAGCCTAATTGATACAAAGTTGAAGCTATATATAAGAGATAGACTTTCGACGCATTTGGCATGAAGTTTATTTATAAATTGTGCCTTAGTAAGTCTGTAATAATCTCAACTGACTGGTAACTGATTTTTTGATATTGACAAAAAGTACATATGTAGCACTAAGGTCAAAATTCCATATTAATCCAAAATTTAAGATCTATTATTAGTTTTCGCCGCTAAATAATTAAATCTTCAGATATCTTACCTAATAAAAGTTTTAAGCATAGCACAGGCCACGGGAACATCCCAGTGGTAAGGGAAGGTGGGTCCTCTGTCTGTGAACAATTTCTTCAGCTGTTGCAGTTTTATCTTGTCAGGTTCCGTGCGGTAGATCTGGTTGGACTTCAGACCGTGCGCCTAGAAATTAAAAAAATAGGGATATTAATTTATTTTTCTTTATTTTTACAGATGCGTGACTTCGAATATAGATGAAGACGGACGGTGTAAACATAGTTTGTTTTTGTAGCGTAGCTTTATGTTTAGGATTGATTTACATTAATACGCCTATAGTTGGTCTAGTGGTTTTAAGTGCGACTGCAGGTCACGAAGAAAAGTATTACTGGGCCTTTTTCGGTTTTTCGAAAATTTTTCAGTGGTTATTGCATGGGACTTATAAGATAAATATTGAAAAGTCGGCGTACAATATATAGTAATGTGCACATTACCCCGAGGGGATCCGAGGATAAAATGAAAAGGTTGAACAAGTCTTCATTTTCAATCAAATCATAATCAACGAGAGACTAATTGCTAGTTTTTTATGAGTATTATTTCCAAATATCCGGCTAATGTCATTTGCTCCGGATCAGCGGAAATGCCGAGCATACCATTATAACTCGTAGGCGCCTGTTTATATCTTCAATACGATTTGTTGTGAACGTTGTACTCTTTCTCTCTTTCTTTACTAGTTATACTGGATTAAAGTGTCGAAGCTTAGAAATGTTTGTAAACACATCATTAAGACAATCTTTTAACATTTAAGTGTGGGAGAGCCATGGTTCGGCACGAATGGGCCGGCTCGACCGGAGTGATACCACGGCCTCATAAACTGACGTGAAACGCTTGCGTTGTGTTTCGTTGTGTGAGTGAAGTTACCGGAGGCCCAATTACCCCCTCCCCAATCTTCCCAATCCTCGATTTCCCAACAACCCTTAATTTTCTAACCCCCAAAAGGCCCGCAAAGCACTTGTAACGCCTCTGGTGTTTCGGGTGTCCATGGGCGGCGGCTATTGCTTACCATCAGGTGATCCGTTTGGTCGTTTACCGGCTTATACCATAAAAAAAATTAATACCTATAATAAAAAAATCTTAAATAGCCGTTTAAGAAACGGATACGTAGACTATTATACTGTGAATTTTGATAAGAGCATTATTAGGTAAAGTTATTAAACCTGCATGGTAAACAATGCATTAGTATAATCGGCTCGCCTACCGTGAATCCTACCAACAACGGCTGAATGTACGTCCGTTTTTACGAAATGTCTTCGAAGACAATTTGTAAAGGAAATGTTGCAATTTATGATTGATGGTAAAATATGTATTTTGAATATGCGTGGAAGTAGGGAATAAATAAATTTACATTTATAAGTTTATGATATAAATTGTTTTTTTTTAAAACGTTGTGTCGTGGGTGCGTGTACAAACACATGACACCCAGACCCGAAATAATAAGGATCGGGATGAAATTTTAGAACAGGGGTAGATTATGTTCTAGAATAACATATAGGATACTTTTTATACCACGGGAACGCGGGCGAAGGCACTGGCAGAAGCTAGTATTCAAATTAAGAAACTTCCTAAAAGTGAGTCCCTTACCTTAACTCATCTTAACCGACATAATCACTACATAGTATAAAACAAAGTCGCTTTCTCTGTCCCTATGCCCCTTTGTATGCTGAAATCTTTAAATCTACGCAACGCGGTTTTTTTACAGATAGAGTGATTCAAGAGGAAGGTTTATATGTATAATACATGCATAATAATATATCACCATTGCACCGCCAGTAATCGTCATCGCTAGTAGGTAATAATATTACCATCGTCATCGCTATATAATAATAATCGTATATATATATAATAATCATCGCTAGTAGGTAATAATATTACCTACTAGCGATGACGATATTATGAGAACATATTATGTTCCAAATAAATCACACCCATCAACCTTCTAAATTAAGGGTCACCTTGAAATACAACCTCCTATAGAAGTTTTAAGCAGTCATAGTATTTTAGTAAGTACAAAAGAAACTAATAGATCATCGCTGGCTTGATAAATGTGGACTGTGCTAAGAGCTATTACGATAATTGACTATGGGGGACGAAGCATTGAGACTGACGCTAGGTACCTTTTGTTTGTTGTTTATTAGTAGATACCTACCTGACTATGTAGGTCAACTATGTATCTGGGTTTTGTATGCGAGTGAGTATGACTATTCTACTAATATGTTTCTATGTTTGTATATTTTTATAATTGCTATCGTGAGACATACTAAATTACCAATTAATATAATTTTTCCATTATTGTACGTGAGTAAACCGTGATTTTTTAGTTAAAGTTTGTTACCCTTTTCGCAAAAAGGGCTGAAGGGATCGGGTTGAAATTTGGAACAGAAGTATTTTATGGTTAGGAATAACACATACGCTACTTTTTATACCGAACGACGAAGCGGCTGACAGAAGTTAGAATAAAATGAATGCGGAAACGAGTTTTTGTTTTACTTATTAATTTATGTCTAATCTGTTGAATCGATGTTGATGCAATTTTATACTAAGATTATTGGAAAGAGAATCTGCTTTCAATACTAAAACCTAAGTTGTTTTATAAATACGTAATAGCTTTTGGATCACATAAAATCAAAATGAGTATTTATGTTTGTCTAAAAAGTACCTGTAAGTAATCGATGCTGTCTCGCACAACGAGAGGCAGACCGGTGTCGTCGTGACATCTCGAACGCTCCACTGACTGCGCTAACGGTACGCCAAATATCGGGAGAGCCACTGGAACAAGAAACAATCAAACTTTGAAAAAACAAAATGGTGTAACATAATCTGTTTTTGTTCTCATATTTATCAATAGCTACCGTCTAGTTTGAGACATAATATCTGCGTAAAAAATACGTAATATAATAAGATAAACTCGTGCTATATAATCTTGTATTCTGTATAGACTTAAGCAGACAAGTCAGTTTGACCAACCAATTAGAGCGCCGAACGCAGTCTCGTTTGGAATGAACTAAAATTGACTTTACGTAACTGTGGTAACAGGTGATGTTCTATGTCCAAATAGAGTCTCTTAAAGTCTCTTTAACATAGACTGGTATCATTTCATCTTCCTCAGCCAAGGCCAGTAACAGTTTACTATTGAACTAAGCCTTCTCTATAGTTCTCTAAGACATACAAGAAGAATTAGTCTACTTATATTTTATTTTGAGAAAAAGGGTATTGATTTTAGCGATTCAACTTGTTTATCCAATAACTCACGGTATTCAAATTGAAAAAGACGTATGTTTTAGAAGACTATCTTACTCTCTAATCAGATGTTGCATCAGTTCGACCGTATTTCGACATGCCTCTGTATAAAATTGGCAGTGTAATCTGTTATCCAATTAATGTCCCCCACATTTTGGTAGAAGTAGCACGGATTTAAGTATATATATCGTCTTCAGTCTCGTGTCAAGTCTGATTTATAAACAGTAAACAGTGACGAGTAACCTAGATAATCTTGATACATTAACACCATTTCTAACATTTTTAAAACATGTTAATGCATCAAATATAAAACTTACATAAACCTATTTTTCATCCCAACTTCAACTCATCAAAAAAGCAATAAAAATGTTGACTCTGTAAACTATGTTAGGTACACTCACGTGCACAAGTAATAAATCACATTAAAAATTCATCAGAACACATCATGTCACATAATAACCCAGAACATGTCCGCTCACATGGATCGTACATGCGAACTACACTGCCATTGTGATTTTACGGTCCTTTTATGATCGCTTTACAGTTTAATTGTCGTAGGTATCATTAGCCAATTGTGGATGACTGTACTTCAAACATAATCTATACTAATATTATAAAGCTGAAGAGTTTGTTTGATTGTTTGTTTGTTTGTTTGTTTGTTTGAACGCGCTAATCTCCGGAACTACTGGTCCGATTTGAATAATTCTTTTTGTGTTGGATAGCGCATTTATCGAGGAAGGCTATAGGCTATAAAACATCACGCTATGACCAATAGGAGCCAAGCAGAGCGAGTGAAACCGCGCGGAAGTAGCTAGTTGATTATATAAAATCACGGAATAATGTTGCTTACACATAATTAAATAAGGTCGATAATAGAATAAACTTACCACCTATAGTGAAGCCGTGAGTAAAAGGGTTCATAATTATGAAAAAGACACAAAAAACAAGCACTACCTATTCGTGAAATCGTGATACTGTAACTAACTGCTGACAAAAGTACGACGATTGTCCTAAAGAATTCATGTTTACACGTGTTGTTATCAATTTACCTTGAAAAGAATGCTCTATTTTGGCATCGCAGATAATTTTTTCCGATTATGGTTTTCCACAGATAATGTTAGAATGGTATGAAAATCAATTTTTGGACAGATAAACAACAGTTTTGAATAAAACAGATGAGTATTGTTATCGAAATGTTTTCAGAGAAATGTGATTAGATTGAGATAGGAACATACTAATCCTTTTGCACGGCAAGCGGTTCATTTGATTTTTTTTTTTATACTTCGAAGGGCATAAGTCCAGTCCACTACACTAAACCAATCACTTTATAACGAAATATTTAGAAATTGAAAGCTTTATTAATACTTTGACGAAATCTGCGACCTTCGGCAAATTACTCTGGCGACAACTGACCAAAATAAAACTATTTAGTGGAAGACCCTAACCAAATAAATAAACCAAACGTTTAGCAGGAGATCGTTAACCTACAAATGAAATAAAAACAGTGTTTACCAGCTAAGTACGTCATTGCAATCTGTTGTTCGAAACGCACAATGAGACTGGATTTTTTTAGTATTGATTGATTTACAATGAATTTGAACGACGCTATAGTCAAGTGCCATTATTGGGCAAAAAGTCTCAAAATTATTAAATGTTTGTAAGTATCTATTTAAAGATACAATTGTAAGTATTGCATTTTTTGCTGTAACACGAACTACCAAAGTAGTATTCGAACCTAACATTAGTAAATCAATGCGAAAAGTAGTACCGATTTCCTTAATTTAGTGACGCTTCTGTAAAATTTTATCCAAAATATTTTTACTTATTACTTATCTAAGTATTTTGTGAATGCCAGCAGCATGAGAGCGTGGGTCCGAAACCAACCAATGGCATGTACCAATGTGACTTTTTCCGAGTTATATGTGCTTTATAAGATTATTTAGACACTAATGACAAACGGTGAAAGAAGACATCTTGGGCTTATAATTTCCAATTATAAGTTTGAAATCGCCAACCCGCATTGAGCAAGCGTGGTGATTAATGCTCAAAACCTTCTCCATGCGAGAAGAGGCTTTGGTCAGCAATGGCCACTAATAGGCTGTTGATGTGATGCGAAGAATTTTGTCCTAGGAATTGAATCATGAGCCGTTTGCACAGTTGGCGCCTGTAGTTGTATATTTTATAGCAGTAATGATTTTCGCAGCCACTGTTAGATGAGTATCAACGAAACATAATAACGTTACCACGCCACTAGTACAAGTAAACACAATCTATCTAAACTATTTACAGGCGTTTTCTGAGTAGTTATAATTTATGCAATGTCACGTCGTTTATCCCATATCAAATCCATATTGTACAGTGTGGTTTACAATTTTACAGTAATATGTTCCAACTAAATCCCTACACCCAATTCCAGACTCCAGGCTGAAAAATTGAGAAACTGAGAAATTTTCGAAAAATCAAAACAGTCAGTAATACTTTGCCCGACACGGGAGTCGAACTCGAGACCACTTGCCCGCAATTGCGACCATTCGACCAATGAGGAGAGGAGTCATAATTTACTAAAACTGAAACTATAAAAGGAAACTTAACTGAAACCTAATACGGCGGATACTTAAGGAGTAAATACGATATGACGATACATGCGTTTGTACCAAGCTTATGGATTGGATCTTCCATGGATGGCAGATATGGTCATTGATCAAAATCTGTGTTACATTGCACAAAAATAAAAGTAGTAATAACTGCTACAAGTAGGGACTATGACATCAATACTTCATTGTCACATCAACCGCAAGATATCTAAGTACTTCTGCACTCAATCTATGTCACTTGGCACTTATTATTCCAATCATAAATCTTAAGATTGAGCTGGATTTTCCTCAAAGGAACAAGCTTACCTAAAGAGAATTATGAAAAATAAAATATTGGCTAGCCAATGCTGCTAATCTGGGTTCTACATATGTTTATATTCAGAAGCAATTGATCACAATACCTATCGTTTACATGCCCCGAATGAAAGATTTGTAGCTCGAGCTTGGGAGTTGTGCTTGAAACTTCTTGATCATCGAAGTGATCTCGATATTAAATATACAACAACAACAAAATAAGTATACATTAAATATTATAAAACATAAATAAATACTGCTTACCTCCTAACGTAAATATTTCTTCGAAGGGAACTCCGCATGTGAATGTAGACGGAACTTTCGTCAGTTTCTTATCTTTTTTATCCTTATCTTTTTCTTTCACTTTCTCCTTTTCTTTTTCTTTTACCTTCTCCTTGTCCTTATCTTTCGTCTTATCTTTTTTCTCATCTTTCAGCTTTTCCTTGGATTCTAGCTTGAATTTCGCTTTTTCTTCTTTTTCCTGTTTCGAAAACAAGAAATTGTCAGGTATAGTGTCCAAAACTGTTGGATTTATGGTTTAAAGTGCGATATACATATCATAAAAATGATAATAAAACTATAAATCACACATTATTCTCTGCATATTAAATACACAACGAAGTAAAATATTAAAAACCGATAAACATTATAAACCACTTTACATATTTAAACTTTCAATAAAATTATCGCGCTTCTAATCAAATTCACTTAACAACATATACACTAACAACAGATTAAAAAAAAAAGAAACGCGCAAACTACTCAATTGATTGGAAATTCTTTGATAAGAAAAATAAAAATAAACAACAAATGAACACGTAAAATCCGCGCACCTTTGAGAAAACGTTGCGTAGGTGATGCATGACGCGTATTCGAGACCCAACTGAGCAAACCATGACCGTTCCGAACGCTCGTCCAAGGTCACTACACCTACTGAATAGTGCAATTTATGCAAAACGTATCAACCACTGAACCGCGAAAATTAAACCCGACGTAGTAAATAATAACTTGAATTAAATTTCGTACCAAATACGAAAATAAGAACCATATTTACTAAAGCAAAGTCACTGTAGGATTAGCCGAAGACAAATCTAATGAAATAATGAATAAGTGCGACGATTGCAAGGCTGTATGACAATGGATGTGTCACGACCCTTGCCAATAAGTTTTCAACTTTATGCCTGCGCAGTAGAGATTAACTTTATGTAACAGAATACAAGGTCGGGTCGAGTTGTGTCTCAACATTTGTCCTGGCGATTTTCTAAGTACGAGAACTTGGTATTTTGTGTATAAAATTTATATGTACATATTTTTATTCATGTAGAAATTACCATTTCGTCCTCGATTTGTTTTTATTGATGGCTATTACAGCATCAGAGGAATATCTTATGGTACGAGAGCTAGCAACGTCGAAAAAACAACAATTTCAAGAAGGCCAGTTTTTAGAAATTATGTGTTATATGTCTTGTGTATAACTTTATTGCCTTTAGTAGACTACGAAGCCTAATTTTGTAAGTACACGACAACTATTCTAACAATAACATCTAATTGGCTTAGTTGTGAGCTACAAAAAGATTCATTTGTGAGATATGGTGTGTTAGTTGTGGCTGATTTAACCGGTTAACTATGACTATGGCCCCTGCCCCTGATAATTTTACGAGTATAATAATAGTGGGCCCCTGAATCCCTAGCTGTAGCGACAAGGGCGACCGTTGAGCATTGAGGAAGGGAGGGCATCCCACTGGCAATCCCGTCTATACCATGGGATACTCCCAAGTGGCTGAAAAATCCACCTTTGTCTACAAGCCGATAAGGCAAGAGTATTCCGGATAGCCAGTAAAGTTAAAAAGGAGTCACGTGGGGTCGCCACTGCCCAACAGCTCGCCACAAGCTGCCTTACTAAGAAGTATTTATTATTATTATTTTTATTAACTTATAGTACTAATTATTAGTACATAAACTCAGCCTAATTCTGATTTTTTTTTCATGTATTTAGGCCTTAAAATTTATAATTTATTACAAGAAAACATAGTTCCCATATAAAAATAGATGGCATGTTACCATAATTTAAAATAACTTTATTACATAGGGACATAAGAATGAAAATGTTTTAAATAATAATAATATGGGTTCAAACCAATTTTCGTTGAAGTTTTTGTCTACACTATTTTTTTTTAGTGTCATGGTGAATGTATCATCATGTGAGGTAATGAACACAAACATACAAAGCACCATAATCACAATCACGGCATTACAAGAAAATAGACATAAGTATGGAGTGGCTCCTTAAATGTTAAATTTATTAATTTTTATTCAAAATTCGAATAGAAATATCAACCTAGTTAACTATTAGCCCAACAGTTTCGGATATTTTTAGCCAAGTTGATCTTCCCACTGCGCACTGGTGAACAAACTACCAGGTGCCTAGCCCGTAATAAATGAATAAATAAAAAAAATGCTCTCTCAAAAACGTTGCCAGCTCTTATTTAATAAGGACTTTTATGTGTAAAGTATATATGTCTTGTTTTTTATTTTAGTAGAACGAAACCTAATTTATTAAGTACACGACAACTATTCAAAATAGTTATTTGAGCTATCAAAAAATTCATTTGTAAGCCTGTGTTAGTTGTCGATTTAAATAAAGGAAGGCTGATAATTTTGAATGTAATAATAAACCCTCCATATGGCGACCGTTTATGGCTTTCATGGACTCTGTGGCTGAAAAAATCCGCTATACAGATAATTCTCATAAAGTTCTCGTGAGAGTATCATTAAGATATTAATTTTGAGTATATGTACTAATTAAAGTACATAAACTCAGCCTAAGATTGTCAAATCAAATTTAGGCTTTTTCTTTTTTATACAAATAAATGGAATAAAAATTTGTGTTACCATAATTTGTATTATGAAAGGGACATAAAAACTAACCTTATCCTTCTCTCTCAACTTCTCTCGTTTTTCTTTCTCTTTTTTCTCCCTTTCCCTTTCCTTCTCTCGTTCTTTCTCTTTCTTCTTTTCCTTCTCTTCCCTTTCTCTCTGCTTTGCTGCATCCTCTAATACTTTTTCTTTGTCCCGTGATTTCTCGCGTTTCTCCTTGCTCTTTGTAGGGAATTTAAATGATTTTGTCTTCTTTGATTTTGAAGGACTTCTGGCAAAATGTTTCATTTTAATTTTGGAAAAATATGATTTAGGCTATTTGGGATATGGTCACAGATACTACTTAATATCAGTACATCATGACATCACAATTATGATGATAATGACTGGTACCGTTAGTACAAGTTTGCTTTATTTAAAGTAATCGAAAATGAGCACATTTGGCACTCAGATTGGCTATTTGGGATAGAATAAATCAACCAATCAGAGCTCTGGTTTCACAAACTTATTATAGGGTACTGGACTTGTAACATAACTGGTAAAATGAAAAGTGAATGTTACATTGTATGATATGTGTAGGTACTTCTTGCCTACACTAATATATTAAAAGCTATAAAAAATAGACAAAATAAATTGTAATAGTTAGTGTAATTACTGACTTCGTGTCAGTATCCTCTTCTGGTGAACTTTCTCCCTCTAGTGCAGCATAGCCTCTATCTTTCTTCTCTTTCTTTTCTTTTCGACGACCCAGTAGGTCTTTCTTGCTTGGCTTTTCATGATCAGCACCATCACTGACTAAAAGAAAAGAAGAAACATTAAAATTGTGTATTGAATTTAGTTATGGGCCAAACTCATTTGAAGTTTATAAATTTAACATAGAATCTTTTTATTATAATTTTTTTCCAATATAAGTTTCCATGCATGACTGGAACAGACACATTTAATTTTGTTTGATGTTTCAATTATTTCATTTCACAATGTGAAGTAGTATTGTTTGTTATTATTTAGTTTGTTATTGTACAGATGATGAAGATATTATATGACTGTACAGATGGCGCACTAGCTGAGCAACTAACTGCTACCCTGCTATCCTCCATGGAACAAAACAGTAAACCTTATAGTGATCCACAACCTTTCAGGTTAATTTTCAAGTTACTGAATTGAAATGCATATTCTTTTAAAAAATAGAGATCTTTAGCGATATGTTCTTCTATTGCATTCCGAATTCACATCGCTGTAGAATAAGGAAAACGAGTAGGGCGAATAAGGCAAACTGGTTTTTTGAGGTTCAATCATATCTGCTTATCCTTAATCCTAGTACACGTAAGGAAACAAGCGTATACTATCTGCATGACAAATATTTTTGCTACGAATATAATCAATAGCGTAAATAACATAGTAAATGTTCCAATAATGGTACTTACAGTCACTTTCATTACTTTTTCTGCCACTTTCAGACGCATACAAGCCTGGAAAATCCTTTTCTACGTCCGGACTTTCAAAATCCATGACTATGATCGCAAACTACGCCTATTAATTAGTATTTCAATCAAGTAAAATTACTGTTTTCTTTCGGCAAAACATGAAACCATTTTATGTCATGTACTACTCACAGATAATAAATTTCGTTTGACATTGACAACAATGAGAACTGTCTCAATATTTTACAGCAAATCTGCCATTGTCCCATCCCTATTAAAGTTAAACGGAACTTTCCTCGAAAACACCCAAAAACAGAAATAAATACAACAGAAAACGGTGAGAAGAACTTCAACTTACTTTGTGTTAACACACAAAAAAAAACAATTGAAGGCCTTGAATTTTTTGAGTAGAAAGAAAACCGTAAAATTTTCCAATAAAGTTATCGATTTCCCACTAGATATGTAATATTTTTTTTACTTTTGACATTTGCTACAGATTACCGATTATTTGACATTTCATTTCATTCTCATTCACAAGTTGACTTGACTAAAGAAGTTTATAACAAAACTTCTTGAGTGATGGATGTTTACGTGTCAGCTGTCACGGAGATGTTTTGATTACAAAAAATAGATTGGAGAACCCATTTCATCTCGGCCTCCCGTTTTCCTGATGCCCGGTATGTATTGGTATGATTAGATGGTACTACGATTGTAGCAAGCACATAGTTTTAAAGGTCGTGATATGACACGATGATAACGTTGGTTTCAGGCAATAAATAATTTGTATAAATGTCATGGTTCGCGGACCTCGCCGGGAAGGCGGAGAGCCTCCTTAACAACCTGGATGAACAGACTGGCGCGGCTTTGCGCAATCATAACGTTTCGAGGAAAAGCAATGTACCAGAATTTGTTGTCGGTCATGCCGCCGAGACTGTTTGGGCGCCAAAGAAACGAATTATGACTCGCAATAAAAAAGCTATGCCGATACCAGCCAGTCGTAAATCTTCACCAACGTCACATCACCAGCCCCGCACAATAATGAGAGACAATGCAGATTCTTCAAAGAATGGTTCTATCAAGTCCAAGATATCACCTTCAAGAAAGGCCAGTCCTCACCGTCAGTTCAATTTGGAACAACAGTGCCCTAGAACGTTAGTTGGAGATGTGAAAGACAATGACTTATTTGAAAATTATGGTTTGAAACATAGAAGTAAGTATACACATACTTTGTTTTCATTTAATCATTTGAATACATACATATATGTAACTAGCTACTTGCACACGGTTTTACCCTCTCTACTCGGCTCCTTTTGGTTGTAGCATGATATTTAAATCCAATTTAACCTTCCTCAATAATTGGATTATCGAACATAACAGAATTTTTCATATTGGCCCAGTAGTTCGAGAGAGCACATTCAAACAAAAAATCTTCATCTTATATAATAATATGAGTGTTGATTAAAATAAACTTTGCATGTATATGCAGCCATCTAATCTGAACCATTGTAATTTAAAACAATATTAGAGAAGTATTGAATACATTCATATTCATTAATAGATACATTCTGATTTAACAACTTTCACCAATGAAAGGAATCCTTATTGGAAATTATGTTAATTAATGAATGTGGAAGACTGAAGAAAGTGGCTGAATTGCCATTGCATTATATTATGTATCTAATAAAAACAAACATGAAAGGATTTATATACTTTTAATGTAAAGAAAAATAGGAAATTAAGTAGGCCCAAACCTTTTTAATTAGTTTTGGTAGTATATATATATCACTGTTAGTATGGATAAGTAATAAGTAGTATAATATCATATTTTTTTTTTACATTATAACAATTTCATTTCGAATCAAAGATCATACACTGACTTCACCAGTATGTAGTTTTTATGAATAACTCACTTCAGGGTTCAGTCTACCATCAGACTTGGAACTCCTAAACGGTGAAGAATGGACGTACAAGATGCAAAACATGGAGGTGGAGAATGCAATGCTGAAGAACGAACTGAACGTAATGAACCGAGAGGTCGCTGAACTATTGGACAGGCTACGGAAGACAGAGGATGGTAATGATGTTGATAGTACAGGTACTTTTGTTTTTAGTTTAGTTTTTTTTTGCATGGGCTGTGGTTTTCGGTGAGCTTAAAAGGTTTGGAATTTATTTATGTATATTTTATTATGGCCTTCTTACCGAGGATTGATTGGTCCTTATGTGTATTGTATCTTTGTTTAGCGTCAATTAATATATAATTTGACTGTACCCTTTGGATGAATTTGCTTCACGTTTAAAGTACGAAACGAAAGCGCGTTTGGTGCTCTGATTGGTTGGTTTATTCGAGCCGGCCAATCAGAGCGCGGAGTTCGCTTTCGTTTGACTTTTTTATGAATTAATTTTTATTTATATTTTGTATCTAGAAGCTTGCTTTTTGTTTCGTGTTTAGTAGCTAACATACAAATTTTTACTTATAATTTTAGTAAATACAACTAACAGATAATATTTTTTCTTATTACAGAAGTAACGAAAACTCGCATAAAACAAGAAACAACAGATGTATTAAATCACCGTTTGAATTTGGAGAAACAAACGCTGTCGTCTCAAGTGGAGCTGCTGTCGGTCAAAATTCAAGAACATACTAACGCAGAAGTATCGAAGTTTAAGGAGTTGAACCAAAAATTAGAAACTGATGTTGCCGTTTTGAGGAGCCGAAATATAGAGTTGGAGGAAAAGTAAGTTTTCTCAATATTGGTTATTTAGAACCTTTATTACGAGTTTGTTTTACGTTTAACGAGATCGAAACGAGAGTTGGTTTGGTTGGTTTATTCGAGCCGGCCAATCAGAGCGCTGAACGCGCTCTCGTTTTGATTTCGTTAAACGTAACGGCGCTGTAATTAGCTCGTCCTAAGCGTGTAAGGGTACTGAGCTAGAACACGGTCTTTTCGGCTCGAATTTATGGGTCAAAAGTGGGTGAGTGATGTGCACCTCTGCCTATGCCTTCAGAGAATGAAAGGATATTTATTGTTATGAAAATGTTACTAAGAGCAAAATTGGTTTTCTTTATTTAACAGCCGTAAATTAAAACCTCGTATTTTTAATCATGTAATCAGCTCTTAAATCTTACTAATTACTTCCAAGCAATCAATCGACAATATGACGTGTAACATGCTATTAATGTTTCTTTAGATAAAGTGTCGATTAATTGATACTTGCAGATAATAATATATTATTATTTTTTCTACTATTAAGTTTAATGTAATCTCTAATTGATTGATTGAGACTACTTTATAACTATTTAGACGTCAATGAACTGTATTGTTGGTTCAGTACTCGTAACTTACCTTACTGAGCAAATGGGAAATAAACCTTGGCTGAAGGCGAGAGAGTATCAGACTCTAACTAACTAAAAACCACCCCGTTTCTACTCCTACTTTGAGCCGAGACCCCGGTAACCCGCTAGTATTCCGCAGCTCCGGAACGGGTATCAGCCCTACTGGGCCCCATCTATGGTGGTCTGGCTTTTTAGGCGCGCGAGGAATACGACGAGCCTTACGTTCGGGTCTGGTTCTGGTTGGGTTAGCTACCCTTGGTCACGTCCGTAGACCCGATTGACTATAATTCTAAGTTTTCGATTTCGAAATTATTATGCACGAACAGCGCGCGAACGACTCGTTCGTCAGATGTGGACACACCTTTAAAACATTTATATTGTTTTCAGATGTAAAATATTATCAGAAGCCGCAAAAGATAGGGATGCAGTGCAAACCAAGCTTGAGAACGACTTGAGACACGCACAATCGCAAATAAGCGAACTACAGGGTAACTTGCAGAAGACTACGGAAGAATGCAGGAGATTGGAGAAAGACTGGGAGTCCTACAAAGTGAGAGTGAAGAATATGCTGCAAGCTAAAGACGCGGAGATAAAGAAATTACATGACGGCATGAATTTTAGTGAGGATACCAAGTCGTTGATTGCACAGATGGAGCATTTGAAGTAAGTGGATAATGTTCTAAAAACATTTTTTTCCTAGTCTATAATAATATTAGGTTATTTAATTATTCTATTACTTTCATTCTTTTTGTGAGATAATGACTCTCAGTTGCATGCTGTTGCAGACTACATGCTGTTAACGTCTTTGTTTTCCGGAAGCACCCGACTAGTTACGAGCTCAACCGGAACCCTTAATTATACACAAGACCTTAATAGTTATTTTTCATAATCGTTTACAGAGAAGAACGCGACGAGCTCCACGATGCGGTATCAGGTATTCGGTCGGAGTGTACGGATATGAAGCAGTATTTGCAGCAAGTGGAGGTGCGACACGCGGCCGCTGAGCGCGTGGTGGCCGCGCTGCGGGACGCGCTGCGCGAGGAACGGTCGGCCAGGTCCAGGGCCGAGACACAGTGTGTTGCTGTCGCTAAGGTAAGCAATTATTATCATATTATAGAAATCTTACTTATATTGTAAATGTTACTTAATCACGTTTTAACGGTTGAAGAGATCAGAAAAAAATACCAAAGTACGGCAACTAGCGAATTTAGTACTGTACTCTTAGTATGAGTTTGCTCGCGCTGATTGGTCAGCTCGAATAAACTATTCAGTCAGAGCGCCGAACGCGTTTCTTTCGTTTCGATTACTTTAAACGTAAAGCTCTCTACTCGTACTAAGGGTTACTGGTCAGGTTGCTATCTATTATTAGAAACTACTATTTCATTAAAAATGTGTAAATTTTACAACTTTATATGCTCTTGTTTCAGGAAATGAAAGCCATGCAACTGGAGACAGGTCAGACAATAGCCAGTTTACGAACAGCCTTGCGGGATAAAGAGCATGAACTGATCCACCTCCGCGACACGACCTCCACCGTCCGAAGCACGGACACGAGTGCGCTGAACGTCGCAGACTATGACGTCATGCAGGACACCATAGACAACAACAAGATTGACTACCTCACCCAAACCCTCGTCCAAAGACAAACGAAAATCGATAATTTACTCGCCGAAAATAATATGCTTAGGATACAACTGGAAAAATTAGAAGTGAGCATATTTTTGTTTTTGTTTTATTTTTATAATAACTATCGTGAGACATACTAAATTAACTAAAATCACGGTTTATTCACGTAAACTAATGGAGAAAAGCTCTACTAGTTCGAGTCACTGAGTGCCTTAAAATTAAATTGCGATTGAGTATTTGACAATTAGCTTAGTAAATGTTCCAATGACGAGTATCAGATTCAAATTCGATTCATATAGAGTATAAGGTATTGCAATTCATCTTTGTCCAACAGATTAACGACTTTATTTATTTCAGCACAATGTTCAAAATCGTCTGTACATTGTCATAAATGAACATATTTTCTACTTTCCACAGTCAAAACTGAAAGCGGACCAATCGCTGCAACGGTTGAACTCCCACAGTGTGGTACACTTACAAGATGGCGACGGTCGCCGGTCGAGACAGGTTCCCTCCACACTGTCCGCACTGTCACTGCGCATCGGTATTATGGTCAAACGATACCCCGTGCTCAGGGCCTTCGTCATCGGGTATATGGTAAGTGACATTTATTTAAAACTTAATTTAGTACGAAAAAGAAATATGTGCTGTCGATCTTTAGGTAATGCACATATTGAGAGAAAATCATCCGCTCAATGTGGAAAACTAACTTTGAAAAAACTTTGTAATCTGTAAAAAAGTACACCGTACAAAGCCCATTGTACACTATGCTTATTTATGTTGTCGTTGTGTCGTGTATTCTAGTCTTTTAGCTGGTAGTACTGTAAAAGTACCTACCGCTTTTATTCTTAGATATGTGTTAAACACAAACAGTAGATTTAAATAATAAATAATAATATAAATAATTTCGTGCCACACTGGGACTTAATCATGAACTGTGTGAGTGGCGAACGACGTCGCGCAGCCATATCGCATGACGTCTATCGAATTCTAGTACTTATATGAAATGTATTATTTGTATTGTCAACAGATCTGTCTACATTTGTGGGTCCTCACCGTATTGTTCACAAGCACACCAGAAGATTACGTTCCCACCTCAAAATCTTAAACCTGTGTTACATAATAATATTCATAAACAACCTACAAACCTACTTATTCTAACTATGGAATATTCCGCCTTTCACGCGTATGAGGACTATCCCGTAACGAATTTAGCGCTGTTGCTCAAAATTTTGCTAGTGTCACACCATTGGACAATAAAATTTGACAGCTACACTGATTGGACAGGTTGCCTAATGCTACACCAACGCTATCTGGCGAGCACAAAAACTATAATTATAAGTTGACTTTGAATTGTTAAAACAGGTTTATCGGTTCTTTCTGAATAAGTTGTAAGTCTTTAGTGTTTACAAAATGTATTTGTATATAAAATATTCCATTAGTATGTATTCCATATAATACTAGGTAAGTCAAATTGAATTTGCGATTCAGTTGAAACGTTTAAAAGCAATTGACAGAGCTTTAAGTTATGAAATACTGCGTGTACGTAGTTTGTATTGAGAGAAAATAGTATTACCTTTCTAGACAATTCGATTAAAAATCTATAACAAGTGTAAATAATGAAATATTTATGTTCCACCATAAACCTGGTCGTTATCGACTTTATAACGGTTAGCATACAGCTTATTTTAGGTTACACATCTGTTTAAAACATTATGTTCACAATCTTATGAAGATTATATGTGATTTGATGACAAATAACAAGTTAGAAATATTCTAATATAGCAACATTGAGAAAATATCACATGGAATAGTGAATTAATTTGAGTCACAAAATATTTTTAACACATAATGGTAAGCGTCCACAGGTCCTCATCGTATGCATCGGACGGATCGCTTCAAACTGATTGACTGCGTTCGTGCGATGCGGATCAGCGGACGCAGTTGTATGAGTTTCTATACAAGACAAACTAAAATCCGTTGAGTGCGATGCGTGCGTTGCGTACGATGCGGGCTTGTGGACGCTTACCTTAAACGTTGGTGGCATCTTTATGAAAAATTGAGGTATGTATTGAAAATTTTGTTACGACGTAAGCATAGAAAAAACTTATACTATGTATTCCAAACTTAGTTAATTTATCTCTCTACTAAGCTGCGTGATTTTAAATTAGTAAAACCAAGTATTTTTGTATTAAAAAGTCAGGGGAAACTAGTATTTTTAGATGTTAAATCTGTAATTGGTATTTATTTAATATTTATTATTTCATTAGTATCTTGATTCGTGGTGCTAAATGAATTTAAAAATGACTATGTATGTATTTGTGTATATAGATAACGAATCTCGACAGTGCTTTAATAATTGGCCATATAATGTACCTAATTTGTTGTCTTTATTTATTATTATTACTGTTGGCTTACGTTTGGTTATATTTTGAAATTTATTTTATGTTCCTTATTGTTATTTTGCCGACTGACGGGATCATGGGCTAAATAAAGTGTTTATAAACCTTTTTTTGTGTGTTTTAATCGTCATATTTACCATCATCTTAACCTGTACTTATTTATCTTCTTACTGATTTTAATATTGGAGAGTAAGATAGTTACCAAATTGGATGACTTTCCTTCTGAAAAAAAACCAAAATCACCTAACTAAAATGATTGATATTATAATTTGTAACTAGTAACACCAGCGAGAGTTCTTGTTTTGTATTTCCCAGATGGCGCCACTTGCGTTTATGGTTACTAGACAAATTCTTGAAAATTATTATTATTTATTTAGAAGTGAATATAACAAGTAAGTTTAGCAAAATTTTTATTCTGTACATCTTTAATCACTTTCTAATGATAACTCGTTAAAAATAATTTAACGTACTCAATATTTTTTGTTGTTGTTAATAAAAATATTCACATTTTATTATTTCTTCGCATTAAAAATAAATTTAGAACGGTGTATGCGGTGTATAATCAGAAAATGACCGTGGGAAATCCATTTAATTTAGAATTCACAGTAAATTTATTTACTGAGCTACTAAACTGAATAACAATGCATGACTAAGTAATTCTGGAAGTTAATGCAACGTACGAATTATACGGTTTCTTTGTAGTAAGACACTGAACACAGTTTTGGAAGTGTATAAGTATAATGGGTCACACAAAAATACTTACCTACCTACCTAGGTACTTTATTTTTGACGAGGGAAAATCTTCTAGTGACTTCTCCCGCATTTGACGAGACGAGAGGCAGTGTTTCTGTTGCTGCTTCGAGCCGGAGCACTAGTCATTCGCCAGCCCATTTGCTATCCCAGAACGTAATGTATGTACCTACAGCTGTTCCAAATTTCTGAGTAACAAATATAAAATTTCGCATTGTAAGATTCCTCTTAATTGAGAAACAAGGCAGTGATAGTGAAATTTTCGATGAGTTTCAATAAAAATATCATTGTATTCGTAATAAAAACGTGCTAATAATGATTTTATTGATATCTATCATATCATTCGTGATTTATTTACATGTGTTTGTTTTCCGTGTCGTGTAAGGCGAAAACGAAGGTAGAAACTAATGTAATATCATCATCAGCCAGTGGACTGGTCACTGATATTAACCTCATTTACACAAGATTAAGTGAGGGAGAGCTATGCCTGTAAGGAGGAGGAGTGAGGTTCAATTGCCCTCTTCCCAATTTTCCCGATCCCTAATTCCCCACTAACCCTAAAATTCCTAACCCCCAAAAGGCCGGCAACGCACTTGTAACGCCTCTGGAGTTTCTCGTGTCCATGGGCGGCGGCGATTGCTTACCATCATCCGTTTGTTCATTTTATACCATAAAAAAAGATTATAGGGAACCTCTTCCTATCGGCAAGTGAGTTTGAGGTTTACCAGTTTTACCGGTGTCTCCATGCAAAGTGTACTCCCGTAGTCAATCCTTACGTCACCCGCGGGGAGAGTCGGGGTGGTGACAAATGGGTTCTTCACCACATGGCAAAGGTACGTTGCCAATGTTTGGGGTTTTTACGATTGTAACAAGAATTCCAAACGTGTCTTGTTTTATTCAAAACAGGAAAATATTGAAGGTTCTTGTGGTCGAATACTCGAAGGCCTGTTATTATGTATCATTGATATGAAGCTTTTTTTTTATAAGACACCTTCCCTGTTGGCCCCGTCCCTATACGATATACCTAAGGCACACTCGTTGTTGCGTTTACAAAAATAAAAGTCAGACTCGACATAACAAATTTGTGAATCGTACTAAAATAATTTACCTGTTTAGTTTTTTCTCACGCTTAGTCAACTCTGGTAAATAAGAGATGGCCTGTTTACGCGTTTTCTGGTTTAAAATAAGTGCACTCGGTTTACAGTGGTAGGGATTAAGGTTGCAGTTTTTAAAATGAGGAGCCGAAGTGAAATTGGTGACGAACAGAAAGATATACCTACAATGGGACGGTGAACGTCCCAATTATGAATTTCCACTATTAGTGACAGGTCCAATTCCTTACATTACAAAGTACACCACCAACCAAGATAAGTTAAGAATTCTATTTGTCTTGTCTTGTCGCCAGTGTAAAGTGATTAGAGCTTGTTTTGGTTCAGAGAAAACAAAGCAGGATTGCTTTATCTACCTTACTTACCTACATAGTTAATTAAATTAGTTTTGGAAACACAGGCATAAAATTAATAAATAAAAATAAACAAAGATATAAATAAGGCTTTATCTCGATGGAATAATAAACTACATATATTGAGGACACTTTACAGTTATAAAAGTATTTGCAAAAACCAGTCTTAAGGAGTTGGTCTCCTTTCGAAAATTGCATTAATTTTGTACTTGCGGTATCGTGTATGGAGAAGTTATTTTATATTTCCAAAAATAACGGTTTTTCGTCCTTATGTTCTACTTAAAGTCGAAATGAAGAGTGTTAAGTAGCCTACATACTTTATAGCTATTAATAACAAACCACCATAAATAATAGGGATGATGACGATGAAAATTAAAAATCTATTTAGTCTGCCAGTTAGATTACGAAAAAATATTAGACACGTATTTTTTATTTTATTTTATCATATACCTAAGATACTAGAAACACACTAAAATAAAACGAATTAAAGTTTAGGAGTGGGAGCAAATACGTCATTTCTACGTATAAAATGTGCCTAGAAGTGACGTCACGCGATATTTCAAATCGAAATATTTTCGAAACTATTTGTTTCTGTAAGAAAATAAAAAATATGGGTTTTATATTTTAAAATAATCTACAAGATGGACATTAAAATAAAACTTGGTCATGTACCCTATTCTACGCAAGATTGTAAGTAGGTACAAACACATATAGATGTTCTAAGAAAAATCTTACGAGGTAGTACGGTGTTAAGATCTCTAAACACCTTGAGCTTGTATGATCACGTACTGGCTATTGAGAATTATCTGCTTTAATCCTTTTTCTTAGAACCTTATTATTAGTTTTGTTGAAGTTGTTATGAAGGTATCTGCGATAAATGTTAGTAAATATTTTTCCTATCTGATTCTTTTTCAATGGCAAATGATGCAAACGAGCCTTAAACGAGCAATTGAATCACCTGATGGTAAGTGATACTCACAACACCAAAGGAATCAAAGATACCTCTTAAAAAGGAATACACTCTTTCGTATAAAGCTTATCAGGTTTTAGTAGGGATTCTTCAATTGACGCAGGAGGTCGATCTTCATACGTCGTCATTCAGTACTCTGCTGGGTAGGATTCCACATTGTCTAAAAATGCTTAACATTTTTTTATTTGTAGTCTAGAGTTTAGCGTAGGTAAAATACTTTCCAACCGAGACTCCTAGTACCTATGCTGTAGATATTTGGCTATGTTAGGTTCACTTCTTATAAATATCAGTCATTCTTCTGACAGTTCCAATATAAACGATCCGATCGTCCGTTTAAACCATAATGTTTAAGGAAAACATTGCATCAATAACAGGTAGGTAATTAATAAACACACAAGGGAAAAAGGAAGTCATCATTTGATCATGTTACTAATAGTTCAATGGCTTGGAAAACCCTTTTTTCCAAGAAGTTATTAATAGACTTCACATAAGTCATAATGATTACCACTTCTTCACATTTTTGTACCTATTGCCTACGCTATTTTTTACCGTACCTAGTCCCAAAATAATCTGTAGGTCTTTGGGAGTTTACATATTGCCAAACAACGATAATTTTAGATACCGGAGAAGAACTGAGTTTAGAATAAAAATACTTTATCACGTACTCTCTTCTAACTTTCTTTATTTCCTTTTTTTGAGGTGGTAATCAAACCAAAAGTATTGTTGTAGATAGTTGTCACTTCTCCGATGACTAGGTATGTATATCAATAATAATCTTGTATATATATACAACGTGTAACAAAATAACCATGCACATTATGTTACAAGTTATATAAATCAATTGCTTTTCGTTAGTCTCGCTAAAACTCGAGAACAGCTGAACCAATTTGGCAAATTTTACTCTTGAATTATTTGAGGAAGTCCGGGGAAAGTTTAAAAGGTGAGAAAAAAATTGTTTGTGGCCATAGTTTGCTGGGTCAGTTAATTTTAATTAAAAAAGATCCGCTATGCGTTGAAGTGTTACAACTGCATCATAAATGGGAGACAGCTAATTGGATGTGCAGTCAGGTCACGACCGATGTCATTCAATTACGTAGGTAGGTATCTATATGATTAAGTTTTGGGTTTTCCCAACTCAAAGGAGATTGGTTTGGAGAGAAGCTTAATGTTTTGCTTGTCAGTTTAAAACTTATGTAGGTAGGTGTACCTTTGTTTGTAAACAATTAATGAAATGAAAAAATCAAAATGTATTCTTGTAAAGGTATCGTTGGGTATACTTAAGTGTGGGAGATTTACGTTTGGCAGAAATGATATCACGGCCTCACAAAAATCCGACGTGAAATAACGCTTTGCGTTTTGTTTCTTCGCGTGAGTGAGGAAACCGGAGGCCCAATTACCCTCCTCCTCAATCTTCTCAATCCCTGATTTCTCAACTATTCCCAAATTCTTAATCCCCAAAGGCCGGCAACGCACTTGTAACGCCTCTGGTGTTTCGGGTGTCCATGAGCAGCACCGATTGCTTACAATTAAACTAGCAGACGGATGTCTGCTTATACCATAAACAAATTAACACGTTTTATAAAAAAAGGTTTTAACACCTCTAGGTCTGAAGGTGCGACATCATTGAGCGTCTTGCTGACTAGACCACAAAATAGAAAAGATCATAATAGGTAATAGTGTAGATATCATATTTTATGTTCGTAAAGTATCCTTATTTCAACAAAAACCTTCCCCAAAACCAGTCTTTCTTATGGAAGGTCATCTTTTTATTCCAATCGGGATTTAATAAATTACTCTTTCCGTATTTCTAAATTTGTATTGTATGCGTGGCAAGAAAACCATATCAACCATTACATTAGTTAGGCAAATCTAAAGTCTAATGACCTCGCATTAAAATTGAAATTCGAATTGTCATCTCACTAGTACTAGTGGCTAGTGGCGCTATTGGCGCAAAAACTGCATGACTCATAAGGATGTAACGTGGTAAAGAACCTTTGGAAAAAACTTGGTATTTGATTAATGACGTATACGAACTGTAGGTATAAGATAAAAGAATTAAAGTCAAAGATGAAATGGAATAGAAGGGATCTGAGTAACTTCGGAATACCCCAATTTGTTCAAAGAGCAGCTTTTCAAAACGAGTCCATAAAGATTATACAGACGTATGATAATCTTTTGGAAAGTCCTGGAAAGGGTGTCAGATTATACTTAAGTCCTGATTCCTGACACGTTGAACGACACAGAGACAGATTAAAACAAACATCAGCCATCATTACGAGAGCCGTTGGACCTTTATTTGACGTTGTACGTTGATAAACCGGTCGTACTAATGTCAGAATATAATGAAACGTTTCTCGTCAAGCAGTGTCGGCTATTGACGGTACTTAGTCGCGGTTTGCGCCTGGACTAGTGAACTCGCGTCTGATAATAATGTATGTAAACTAACGCGAGTGCACAAACTTAGTTATAGTTATAATAGTCATAAGGTCTGAACGTATAGTCCGTATTATTAACGCCTTGAACTAAGTATTTTGTGGTTTTCCTCAAACAGTGATCGCGATGACTCCGAGATTTTTTGTTTTATTCGCTGGTAAGTTTGGTTTTATTGTATTTACTTCTATATTATTTACTATTCTGTCAATCTTACGTGGAATAATAAGTTCATAAGTTCCTTTAGCAATGTTGTTTACCCTTTAAAATGATATAAGGTCATCATTATTGATTGTATTATGTGTATGTATACATACTTCTTATAACTTTGTTTTTTGTAAGTCCGTGTCAATCTTGGTATTACGTGAAGCCACGATGAACCAAACTTCGTTTACCTACAAAATACAAGTTTTCGTGACATTGAAATTGTAATGGAACTAGTGAAACATTGTTTCTATGTAATTTGAGGTTGAGTTCGATAATTAATTTAGATTGTTTTTGTTTACGCATGTAGGTATAGGGTAACCCCCGGTAATTGTTAGTAATGTTTTACAAAATACGAAAAAATGTTGTTTGCTGTTTGCTAGGCAAATGCAGTGGTCCTAAAATCAATTCTATTATTGGGGTTTTACGCTTTTTTTCCTTTGATCGCACGTTTGTAGTGTATGTTTACGCCTTAGGAGAAACGTGACTTGATCTTATCGTTTGATGATTAAGCTTATTGAAGTTAGTTCGAACTTTAGTATCCAACTACCTACAGACATATCCTAATAACTTTTTAAATTTTGGTGATCATCTTGGATATGATCTAATGTATTTATCGTGATGTTCATAATGAGCTATTGACTTAAGGTTATGTTTATCTACAATTGGAGCGAATCGTCAACCAATAGGGAGTGTTGTCTTAACTAATCTTCGACTCGTAATTATTCCTACTTGGTTTTTGGTCCTGTTTTACTGTCTGTTTTACCACTTTTCGCACGGAATCTTGCAAAAATTCTGTTGTAACTAAAGTGAATGAATCATGTAAACTTGTAGACCTAATATGATTTCTTTACTTGCTGTGTTCTTCCCCGAAAATATAATTAGGCTATATTTAGCTAATAGGTGATAAAGCGAAGTGTACCTGTATAGTAAGTATAGTAGGTAAATTATTAAAAAAAATGCTGACCTATAAAGGTGCACCATTCATCATCACTTTTCACCATGAGATTGGTTTTTAGAAATTAATGTCAATGACCAATATTATTCCGACAATTATGGACCCTGATAAAACTTACATAAAAATGCTTGTTTTGATTTACATAAGCATTTACTTTAATGATGAAGAATTCAGTACTCAGGTTTGCATATATTTGCACGCAATATCCTGATCCATTGGTAAAAACCTAACGTTCTGCGTCATTTTGCAAATACAACACAAAACTGGTTTGGGTTTTTGAAACCAGTTTTTTCTTGATTTACGTGCTTTATTATATTCATTGTCATCTATTATTTATATTATAGACGGAATATCAATAATTTATGATTAATTTAACATATTATGGTAAACATGGTATAGGCTTGGCCTTCGTTTGATGACAAATTCACTTAAATTCTCCAGATTGCTATGAAGATTTAATGACCTTTGTCAAAATGACGTAGAAATTCTTCGATTCGAATAAGACCGTGGGATAATGGGCTGAGTAGCATCGATCCTTGCAGTTGTTCGAAGAGCCAACTAAAGGATACTTTGACAGTAGTATAGCAGCAGCGATATCTAATTAGTCAAAAACTTTTTAGGCGCGAAACTAAAACTATGATCTGCTACCCATCTACCAAGGGTAGATATTATGGCCTTAACCATTCAATCTTAACCCCCCTTTATGTAAAGGAGGCCCTTCGCCTTTTGTTTTTTTGTAAGGGGGGAAAAGTGATCATAATATGCTTTCTCCCGCCTTGGGTGAGGCGAGTGTCAGAATCTTGCTGACTAAAAACCACCCGTTCCAACTTTTGCTCTTTGAGCCGGAGCCCCAACAACCCATCTGTGAGGTCCATCGTTTACTCTATGACGTCATGGTACAGTGGACTGTCCAGGCTACGGTTGATGAATTTTTGGGAACCATTGTGAAATTTGGACAATCTATTATTAAGCATATTTCCTTATGAAGATGAAGACATTTCAGATTATTTTTGTCCTAACTACATCCTCAATGTACGACGTGTTTTTAATTAGATTTTAATTGCACAGCAATAGCAAATCGATTAAGTTAGACAGACAATGGAAACCAGTTTGTTTTTCTATCGTGTATCTTATACACATAAAATAACATTAATGTGTAAATAAACTTGTAATACCTAGATTGTAGTAAACTGTGTTGTGGCGGCCGACTGGTAAACCCTCTTTTGTGACCATCCTTATTCTTCGCGTGGGTGTAAGAGCAGACTAAGGGACTACACATTAGTGACTAATCGAAATAAGGTACAAAACAAGGTGGGGCACCTAAATAAGTTTAACAGAATACTTACCTAATTCGAATCTTTTTTTATTTATTTTGGGTGATTCAGGGCAGTTATTCATGTCCCTGGGTCACTGTACTTCATCAGTTCGGTGTGGAGTCATGGTTGGAGGATTTAGTTATGTAGATCTTTACTTATAGGAATTTGTAGTTTGGGAGGTTCCATAATAGAACAATACTTATTTATCCACTCGTCTAGACTATCTCTACTACTAGATAAATAAATAAAATTGGAGTATCTGTAAGTAAAGTAAATAAATAAGATTGTATTTTTTATAATTTTTGTCAGTCTGTCTGTTTGCTTTGGCTAATCTTTGAAATGGCTAGACCGATTTTAATGAGATTTTATTGGCAGGTATCTGATCAACTAAAGAGTAACTTAGGCTATTTTATTAGTCACAAAGTCCGTAATTCACACAAGCGAAGCCTCTAGCTGGATGCCCAGCTAGTTATATTATAAAAAAAGCAATGCAAAGATTACGCTGCTTTGCGCGTTGTAAACTTATAAACAAAAGTACATATTATGTAGTTAGTATCACTGGCACGCTATCCAGTTGACCTGCAGATAACCTGGCACATTAGTCGTGCATTACTAGCATTTAAATATCTTTCACTTCTTATTTTTATAGGTTACCAAGAAACGGTAAGTACTTGAACTAGATTATGAGGAAAACAAAACATGTGCGAAAGTATCGAAACGATACCACTGACGGGGCTCAGTAGGGCTGATGCCTGATCTGGAGCTGCAGGAAACGTAAAAGGTTACCGCGGCTCCGGCTTAGCAGGAGAAGGAACGGGTGCTTTTTAGTCAGTAAGAGTCTGTCCTCCTGCCTTCTTCTCCCACTCTCTCTTGCCTCACCCAAGGCGGGAGAAGTCATAGGATGATTTTCCGCCCACAAAAAAAAATACCGAAACGATTTATTATTCGTTTAAAAATTGACTTTTACGCAGTCAACCTCTAGGTGTGTAAGTACTACCTATTAGGTACATGGTAGTGATGGTAGGTACCTAATACAAGTACCTTCACCCAGTTTATTATCTAGTCCATTACAATAGGGGCAACCTAATGCCGACCGCGGGACATTCCATGCTCCCATTGCGAATTGAACGATGATTAATGACAGTTTTCTTTATCTAACTTTTGTAACATTGTAGGTAGAAAGACTATTTTGTATCAATGTTTTACTGGTATATATGCATGGTGTTAATAAAAGCCTGGTAGTGCGTTAGTTAATGACGTATTCAGAACTTGACAAAGGTCGTAGGAGCTGCTGAAAAAAAAGGAGCTGCTTGATCGCTTCCAAATACATAGCATTGGTGGAAAGGTGCGTGCTATGGATGTCTGATCTAGATGCGTGCTATGGATGTGTGCTATTGATGGCTTATCCCTACTATCAATACATCGTTTACTCGAGCTGCTCATCTTCCTCGCACAACTACATAGCTTAGTATCAGTGGAAACGGTCTAACGAGCTGGAGCCCCGGGTAGCATAGCTACATAGCAGCTTCACTGCAGAAGACAAATGCTACCCAACATCGGGGCTTGCGGCTTTATAGTCACTTGCGGCTTAGCATAAGAGGCGTAAGGGTAAGGTACGCCGTCGTCTTCACATGGCCAAAACTATTTCTATTGAACTCTTCAACTGTAACCGCAAGTACGTACATCTTCATAAAGGTCAGTTAACGTACTCAGTGAAGTCCCGACCACTAGTTTCTAGCACCCAATTAAAATAAATAAGGAAAATATTTACAAGTATACGAATAATTTACCCACACGATTACTAGTAAATAGATACTAGGGTACCTATCGGATAATTTGTGTTTTAAAGAAAGTAGCAAGAAACATCAACCTTTTTTTAAGGCAGGAAAATCATCAAATGTCTTCTCCCGCCTTGGGCGAGGCGAGAGGGAGTGTCAGACTCTAACTGACTAAAAACCACCCCGTTCCTATTTCAGCCCTTCGAGCCGCATCCCCAGTAAATCCGCTAGGTAGTCCGCAGCTAAGAAATATCAACCTAAGAATTAAATCAAATCAAATCAGTTTAATGCATCCATGTCGGACGAGCGGTGGGCAAAACTTACTACTGAGTGGAGCCCACTCAACGTCAATAGGCGTCGCGGCAGGCCCAGAAGGAGATGGCGGGATGAACTCAACTCCTATGAAAAGGATTGGCCACAGAAAGCTCTACAAAGAGATGAGTGGAAGGAGGTTAGGAGGCCTTTGCTCTGTAGTGGGACGAACATGGCTGACAAAAACAAAAATAGTGTACAGTTAGGATGTTATGGTGGTGGATGAACTATGATGCGATGCGAATTCGTAACGCGGAAAATTGCCTTTACAACACGAATTGCTGTGATGTGATTTAGTGCGGCAACAACCATCCTTCCTCGATTAATATTTGGTAGCCTACTTATGTGAAATTGGTTCTAAATCACCATGCATTTTCAAAGCTATGGATGAGACAAATAATTCGTTTATATCTCGGAAAAACCCATCTCTAATTTAATACAATTGTTTTATTAACATATATGCCTGTTATGTATGTGATTATTTATTTGAGTCTTGTGGTTAAGTAGGCAATCAGCTACAGCTACCTGTTATAAATAATTATCGTACCTCCATTTAGGTATTAGACATATGATTATTAAAATTGGAACATTGATTGCATACCTAAAGTAACTTTTGGTTTTCCAACTCGCGGTTTTTCCGTGGTTAGCCGCGAGGAAGTGTTGTGCCTCCACAGTATTGTTACTGATATGTATGTCGTATAATGACACGGAGGAGAGAACAAAGGTGTCGTTATGTACGCACTTTTCTTCACTTAATTTCTTTTTTGCAGAAAACGATATTTATCGCGAAAAAGTTCACATTGATATTTACCAAGTTCTGGACCCACACTCTCATGCTTGAAGAGCGGGTGCCTTAACTTCAGAGCCATCCCGAACCAACACCACTTGTTTAAACTAAATAGTTGCACATTTTGTTTCCAGCATGCTTCGCCATGACAGCTGCAGCGAACATGTCCCTCGATCCTCAAGCAATCCAGGAGGTGTTTGGCAGGGGCGGTTACGCACCACCACCATCACCACCTCAACAAGCTGTTCCAGTGACTCCTGGACCACCTAAACAGGCTGTGCCAGTGACTCCTGCACCACCTGCCCTACCACCAGACGACATCTTCAGTCCAGCGGCCTCTGATTATGACCAATTTGACTGGACGTTGACCAAGGTGAGATAAATGGAAAATATTTATTTTATTGTATAAGCCGGTAAACGAGCAGACGGACCACCTGATGGTAAGCAATCGCCACCGCCTATAGGGTATTAGGAATTTAAGGGTCGTTTGGGAATCGGGGTTTGGGAAGATTGGGAATGGGGATAATCGGGCCTTGGGTAACCTCACTCACACAACCAACTTTCACGTTGTTTTTTTGTGAGGCCGTGGTATCACTCCGGTCGAGCCAGTCCATTCGTGCCGAAGCATGCCTCGCCCACAAAAGAAAATGTTAACATTATACATTGCTACTTCTGTAATTAATTAGTTACAGATAGTGACCGTTTTTTTGGTTCTATCCTGTCTTCACTACTCCTGGTCCAAACTATTTTCTTTTTCGATAACTTTAATTGAATTTAAATGACTAACATTGTCTACATAATAAATAATGAGCATACTATATGTATAGAAGATTAGGACATGCGATAAAAATTACATCTTATTTAAACAAACAGATGGATCAAAGTTCACTGCATCGATGATAATATAATATCTTAATACCTAGTGTATATAATATTTAACAGTTCTATTACTTTCTTTCTTTCCAGCGAGTGGCAGCAGTATCAGACAAAAATTTCCTCGTGTCTCCTCTGGGTCTAAAGCTGGCACTGGCCATCCTCACGGAAGCAGCCACAGGAGTCACCCAGAGTGAACTCTCGTCCGTCCTGGGATTCGACCTAGACAGAAACCTAGTCAGATCAAAGTTCTCCACTATCATTGAGTCTTTACAGGTCAGTTAAAAGTGTTGTGATATTTTTAACATTAGTGAATGATTTTCGACTATACGTGGTATTTAAACTTAACATATTAAACAACTTACAAGAAATAGTGACCGTTCTATTTGGTATACTAGTTGGTCGGTTTTGTTCGTGTCACTACTCGCTTTGTAACTAAACTAGTAGCTTAACTTACGCCTTAGATAAGCTACCCGCCAATCTGAATTCCGTCAAAATCGAGCCATTTCAGATATTGTCACAACATACATACAAATAGATGTAGCGTATGTATATGTCACATGCATATGATTACGGTAAATGCTGATTAATTGAAAATTATTAATAATTTTTCAAAATTATTAATAATAACCACACGTTTTGGATAAAAGTTCACTGCATCGATCGAAATTTATTACTTTTAGTAATTATCTAATAATTCACGACACATATTGGTGAAAGTATAAAATAAATATAAACCCTATGTTACCAGCAGGTATCTATTTATAATATTAAACACCGTCTTACGATTATCACAGCAAAGTTATTTGTACTTGCTTTATCAAAGGACAACAAATTCACATATTCTGAACTAGAATATAAAATAGTGCTCCTTCTAGGGTCAAATCTGGACGCTGTCATTGCCGGTAAGTCCCCTGTTTGAGTAGTGGCTAGAGAGACGCCACGGCGTCCTCACCGCCTGACGCAGTTGCTTACCCAGAGTGAACTCTCGTCCGTCCTGGGATTCGACCTAGACAGAAACCTAGTCAGATCAAAGTTCTCCACTATCATTGAGTCTTTACAGGTCAGTTAAAAGTATTGTATGAAGCGTCTCCTCCTTTTGCGAAGTAGTCATGCTAGCTAAGGAGGAGGCGGGGCGCGTGAGGGAACGAACCTCACGCCCCAACCGTCGGGAAAGACACTCCGGGCGTCGGGGATCGTGGGAAGATCTCCGGCCATCGTCGGAAGATCTCCGGGTCTGCGGACGGCGAGTAGGGGTACTCGCCGCCCGATCAGAACCAGATTCGGGCGTGCGGCGCGTCGAGTTCTGCGCGCGTAAAATTCTTGTAAAAATCTAATCTACCATCAAACTTATGCAAAAAAGTATAACGTGGTACATGAAATTGTAACAAAAATAAAATTAAACAATTATTGTATCATTAACAAAATCAACACTAATCCTAAAAGCAATCATCAATAATCATATTTTGGTTTGCCTGTAAATTTCTGTAGCACCTATAAAAGCATCAAAGTTCTTAAAAGTATTATCATAGAATTCAAACAGTTGTGCAAGTACAATATATTGCAAATTGAAATAAAAATAACAATTGGCTACTTATTACATTTATCACTACTAGGGTAAAATTATTAATAATAAGCGACAAATGTGATTAATTTATCACTTTTACCTCGAGTTTCGGTAATTATTAATAATAGTAGATAATTATTAATAATTTTCAATTATTCACTCTTACCGTAACACATATATAAGCGGTTATTTCATTATGACACTCCAGTTTTATTTATGAGTCCAGACTAGATCACCTATTGTGATATTGTGTTGAAACTTAAAAAATAAATTTTATATTTATATTATGTATTTCGGGGTCAAGTAATTTAAAGCTTTTTCTGTGTCATGAGAATAGAATAGAGGTACAATTACCGTAATGTTGATGAGCAGCTATATTTGTGGAGGTCAATAAAACCATTTAGAAAAGCTTTATAATTGAGAGTACTCGATCAAACTTTGATTAACCGTTAGATTACTTTAATTATAAATACCTGTGTACGTTGATGTTATTGATTGTAGATGATTGAATATTTATTATTTAGTGGATTTAGGATTGCATTTTTTCACGGACGAATCACGGATCATCTGATTGTTTGGGTCAAAACATTTTACGCACACCTGATGACAGATCGATATGGCATATTAAAACAAATTAGATAAACAATATGTTTAAGAATTACTTGTTTGTACATTAGCTTAGCTCATCATACATATAAAAAAATATTTCAAAAAAGAAAAAGTGTGAGGTTATGATTATTTTAATATAGGTACTATTACTTAAATGACGTCATCATATTATCCTTGACTTAAACCAGCTAATCGCATGACTGTGTATTTCCTGAATAGTGTATACGGTAAGACAACTGCATCTTAAACATAAAATATAAAAAAATGCAACACATAATGTTTAGTTTTCGCTTTTTTTGAATAGTAACTCAGTCTGTTATTACCGTATGGCATTACGATCAGTGTCTGGAATTACTAGGTTACTGAGGTGACTCCAAACATAAATGACGAAAAGTGAATGTTTTACTAATATTATAAATGCGAAAATTTTCCAGTAAGTTTGTGTGTTTGTTTGTTATTTAATCACGTCAAAATGGCTGAAAAGATGGGGACAAAATTTGGAACAGGTGTCAGGAATGACAATAGGCTTATTATCCCACGGACTGACTGATTGGCTTTATGACCTCTATTTTAAAATAAAAATGTAAGACGTTACTTATTATTGTTAAAAAGTCTAAACCCATCATTTATTTCCTTCCAGAAAGAGTCACCGTACTACATTCTAAACTTGGGCAGCAGGATCTACGTCGGTGACAATACGCACCCGCGACAGAGGTTCGCGGCTATTGCGCAGGAGTTCTACAAGACTGAGCTGAAGAATGTCAACTTCAACAACCCCGCCGTTGCCTCCAAGGAGATCAACACTTGGGTCTCGAATATCACACAAGGACACATCCCCTCATTGGTGAACGAAGGTTGGTAGAAATCTGGTGATAGAGATAAAAAATAAAAATAGTTCTACCATACTCGACACTGGTAGAATAGTCGATAACTTTGTATTGGAGACTCACTTGCCATCAACAAGCGAAAAAAAATAGCTTCTACCACCAAATCCACAACTTATAATCTACCTCTTTTCCGAATGTCATTTAGATTCATGCAGTACTTTTATGTGAAAGCGTAACAAAGAAAAAGTTTTGTAAACTATCGCATTTTAAACAATGATTCATACTCGTACAAGTGCATTAACCTATCCACACACTGTGACTGTTGTCTGTAGTTATGTCAACACAATGCACAGGATGTGTCAATCATTACTGGAACCCAAATCCTTCGTGCGTTCGGCGCTCTGATTGGGTGGTTTCGTCGCGCCGGCCAATTAGAGCGCCGAACACGCTCTCCATTCGTTTCAAAGCAAACTCCTACTAAGGGCACTGGTGTTGCAAGTGTCAATGGTCCACTAGATGACCCGTTTGCTCTATTGCTTGTCGAGGCCCATAAAAATAGTTACTGTATCATTGTAATATTAAACTATCTATATCTACTATGCTTTAATAAAAGCGCGGAAGGAAAAACTTATGTATGTACGTAGTTAGTGTTGACACATTGTTTGAGTGCACATTCATTCATTATTTTAACTCACTGATGTAAATTACAATGATAAACAATGCCTACATTGTGTATTGTTGCACTACCTCTGTATAAAACTACTGTTGACTACTATAATTTCATAGCTTGTCAGATTTAGGATTATAGCTAGGAATATTTTCCCAGACTGCCTTGTTGGTCGAGTGGTCATAAGTGTGACTGTCGGACCCTTGTGTGGTCTTGGGTTTGATTCCCGGATCGGGAAAATATTAGGCAAAGTATTATTGGCATTTTTGAAAATTTCTCAGTAGTAGCACGGAGTTTGGAATTGTGTTTAGTATAATAATATGGTAATAGGCTCAATCCCTATTACATATGATTGCTTGATTACATGGAACAGATATGGTGAAAACAAGATTATCTAAGTATTCCAAATTATAACAAAAAATTTTTAGCATAAGACTTGTACGAATAAACTAAATGCAGTTAGTTACATTACCTGCAATATATTTATAAATGTATAACAAAATATCTCCTTTGTATTCAGATGACGTGGCCAACATGGTGGTGCTGGTGCTGAACACCCTCTACTTCAAGGGTAGCTGGTACCACCAGTTCCCCCCCAACGCCACTCATTTTGGCAAGTTCAACGTGTCACCGCTCCTCGTGTCGTATGTCGAGTATATGAATGTAAACGCCAAGTTCTTCTACACCGAGTCCACTAAATACGATGCTAAGATCTTAAGGATGCCCTATCTGGTAAGTTTATTGTATTTTTTTTTTATTTTTATAACGATTCTGACTGTCTCGTTGGTCGAGTTGTCGCAAGTGCGACTGCCGGATAAGAGGTCTCGGGTTCGATTCCCGGGTCGGGCAAAGTATTGCGGTGGTTTTTTCGGTTTTCGAAAATTTCTCAGTAGTGGCACGGAGTTTGTGATTGTGGCCGGTATATAGCACTGGCTTATAACACAAATGGTGAAAAGTGGGTGTACATCGTGTATGTGTATAAAAGGTAAAACTATCTTTGCTGAATTAGAACTATTTCGGCAAACGGCTGTTAAAAAAAAGAAATGATACTCACTTTTTCGCCTATAAGTGTGTATTTTTATTACATATTTATAATTGTTCTTATGTGTTTCTTACTTACTTTGCAGGGTAACAAATATGCCATGTACATCATAGTGCCCAACTCACTGATGGGTCTACCACGAGTGCTGACCGACATCGGTGGCCTTCGACAGGAGTTGGAGAACCTTCAGGAGTACACTGTCGACGTCACCCTGCCCAGGTTCCAGTTTGACCAAACTTCGCAGTTAGACGGCATTTTGAGAGAGGTATTTATTTATTTTATTTATGTACACTTTATTGTATAGTATTAAAATAACAGCAGTGTGGACGTACCCTTATAATTTTAAATTCTATGTTGGACTATACTTCTAGTTTTAACATAATAACGTCAAAATTATTTATGAAATTCGTTTTTTTAAAACTTCCTTTGCAGTGTGGGAGCACCCTTATAATTCTAAATTCTGTGTTGAACTACATTGGAAACCCTCTGGTCTAATCGAAAAACGTCAAAATAATTTATTATTAAATTAGTTTTTCAAACTTCTTCTTCTTCTTTTTTTACTAAACGTAAATAAAACTGCCTGTGATTGCAAGTTGAACAAGTACTTGTTTTTAAGTACTTTTTTGTCATAATCGCATAAAAATATTATTATGACATAATAATATTGTTATTGATATCAAAAGAGCAGGTTATGTTAATGACAATAAAAAACAACTTAGAATCATCGTTGAATAACTGGTTTGCAAAAACCGTTTCTAGACGAACTTGGTCGTTTTGATTTCGTTTTAGTGAGAATAGGTCAGAAAACTATGACTTTATCTCAAGTTTGGGGTCAGTGGAAAATCTTCTTTTAAAGTTTTCCAGACAAACGAGACTTAACCGACGTCATTTTAACACTTACGTGTCACATAGTTAAATGTGATTTCAATAGCTGAGAGTGTCAGTCTCTTACTGACTAAAAACCACCCCGTTCCTATACCTGCTTTTCGAGCCGGAGCCCCAGTCACCCGCTAGGCAGTCTGCAGCTCCGGGAGATTTCAATAGCTAGAGATAGAATATCTATTGACGTTATACATGTTTTTTATTACCATTGCTCTTTTTGGTAACTTTTGATTATAATCTAAATTATCTCGCGGTCTTTCACCGCTGGAAATCTTAGAGAGAAACGTCATTTCAATTTTATAATATTTTTTTTTGTTTCATAATATTGCAGTTGTTATAACAAAGTACAGAAAATAGCTTTCTATTAACGGCCAATTTCAATAACCATTTATACATATGTAGAATTGCTTATTAGAGATACAATTTTGACATAAGCTCCATACAAAATTTATCAAAATGGTATTTCTACTAAGCAATCTGTAGATAGGTAGATAGGTTATTGAAATTTGATGTTAATCGTCCTCCCATCCTCATACATACAGTACAATTTTGTGCAAATAAGCTCTTTAAAAATATTCGAAGTTGTAGAGGAACCGCCTTGTGGTTAGTCAGTTCTTAAGAATTCCAATGCTCCTCAACGTGACCTTTTGATTTTTCCTCAATATTTACCGAACCGATCGTGTCATATATTAACTTGATATATAATGACGTCATTGACGCAATTTTGGCTTACCCAAGCAGTATGAATTTTGAATTTGACTTTGTGTCTGTTGCGTATCAGGGAAAACCGGTAAACAACAAAAATGTGCAGTCCAAAATATCAAGCAGTTTGCTCGACCCAGGAATCGAAACCGAGGCTCTAGCTTCGTAGTTGTGTTCGGAGCTGCGGACTGCCTAGCGGCTTACCGGGGCTCCGGCTCTAAGAGCAGGAGTAGGAAAAGGGATATCGGATACCAAATCCTCGATTCCCCAACAACCCTTTAATTCCTAACCCCAAAGAGGCCGGCAAGGCACTTATAACGCCTCTGGTGTTTCTCATCTCACTCAAGGCGGGAGAACTCATTGGATGACTTTGCAAAAAATCTTCGTAGTTGTATTCATGACTATGACCAAAAATTCAGTCTGTCCTTTACAATAATTTTAAAGTTAACAAGTTATTTTAACACCTTAACCCATTTATCAAACTTTACAGTTGGGTATAAGAGCAGCATTCGAGGAGACTGCTTCCTTCCCAGGCATCGCGCGCGGTCAGGAGATGGACCAGCGACTTAAAGTATCGAAGGTGCTGCAGCGCGCTGGTATCGTGGTCAATGAGCTCGGCAGTATTGCATACTCTGCTACAGGTTAGTTGGAAATTATATTCATAAGTCTACTACCAATATAACTGATCTATAAGGGTAGGTATTAACTAGACAATTTTAAATAGAATATCCAGATTTCATGGTTATGGTGGAATACAGTACTTTAAACCACCACTCCTACTTGTTCCGTAGCTATCGTCTAAACAAATAACCGCCGTACTCAGAGATATTTTGTGATTACTTAAACTATTTCTCAGTAACGATTTTTGTGCAGAATATAATTGTTAAGGACCGGGTTAAATAACCATTAAATGACTCTGAGTACGGCGGTAAGTTCTTATTTGTCAGAGAACGAGTAGCAGTGTCTTAATTAACTGGAAAGTTCCGATTAATATATCAAAATTTTCTCCAAACAGAAATATCGCTGGTGAACAAATTCGGTGAAGATATTGAAGCTACAGCCGAGGTGGTGGCTGACAAACCATTCCTGTTCTTCATCCAAGATGAGGCCACGAGACAGTTGCTGTTCACTGGTCGGGTCTCCGAGCCACATGGACAAGACGGAATCCTTAAAGTATAAGTTATTCTACTTAAGTTATAAAAATAAATTATGTGTGATAAAGATTTGAATTAAAATGTTATATTTTCGTGGTAATTCAGCGCCATTTTCTTTTAGAACAGTTCTCTGTGTTCTTTGAAAGATATCTTGAATTTTATGTTTTGTTTTGCATTTTTGTTTTGTAAACTAATTAATGTTAAATGTTAATATAAATAAAAGGTGAATTTCTTGAGAAGATCAAAACCTATTCAGACTGCTACTCGATATGACAAATTGATATGAAGAATATAGAAATAAATATTTAGGTTATAATGAATGAGATGATTTCTTACCAATAAATAAATAAATGAGAGACATTATTTTTTTAAATAACTGTTCACAATAAATATTAGACGAAAGAATAATTCAATATTTAGTGCCATTTTTGCGTATGTTGGAGAAATGCACGAAAATATACGATGATTGTAACAACTACTGATTTTTACTTTTTCACCCAACATCCCAATTAAGTACACACATAGAAAAGAGATGGTCTTCTCTTTTCTGTGGGTACATACCCCAATCCCACAATCCCAGATACATTATCCAAATTTTCATTTAATTGCACCAATTTCTTCAATCATATTTGAAAAGTAATGCACGCTACACACCTTAAGATATAACTGTGCAGTTTTACTAGTACCGCCTGACCGTACAGTTAAATCGTAGATCCATAAAGCCTTTATTCGAACAAACACCCAAAGCAATCATAATCAGGTGATTATTAAGGCGCTGGCTCCACGAGCGAGAGAATTGCGTCGCGTCCGCCCTTATATCGACGGATAATCTCCACGAACGACCGATAATTCCGAGTAAAGTAAAATCGTGACGGAATCGCAGCGTTTCTGCGGCGACTCGTAACGGTATCGCCGCGTTTCCGCGGCGAATCGTGACGGAATCGCAGCGTTTCTGCGGCGACTCGTAACGGTATCGCCGCGTTTCCTTGACGACGCGTTTAAAAATGTTCTCGAAACGTCCTTGCTTAACGAGAGGCAATGTTGAAATGACGCTGCGTTTGACAGCGCGCCCGCTGCGTGCTCGTCGCGAGCGCGCGGCGGGCTAGCGACGTGGTAATGACGTTTCGCGCGCTCATTGCCACTCGTCGCATTGCGGCGATTATATCGCCGTGAGGACACGGTTTCATAGAGAGTGTATAGAAATACGTGACACGACGATAATATCGCCGCGATTCTCTCGCTCGTAGAGCCAGCGCCTTAGACGTAAATACCCTGAGACTAAAACATGTTTGGTGTTTAATACTAAAAGGTATTACGTTAGTCACCTTACAGCTACGTCACAGCTGTGTCTTGCACACTTCCATATACTTCAGAGCCAGTGCGTGAGGTAGACGAGGTCTGACGTTACCTGTTCGTGTATTAAAATTATGTGTTAATAGATATAAATAACAGGAAGAAAATGCGTCTGTCTATAGCCATTGGTAAGTGTTTTATCAAAAATATTTGCTTAAATGTCCCTCTTTTGTGATGCAAAGATTGAGTGGGACCGTGATGCTGTTTTGTTTTCAATAGATATCTAATTAGAATCGGTATTTTCTCTAAAGCGATAATCTCTATGGACATGTTCTTTAAAGTTATTGTAAATATATACAATATGTTTTAAGCTAGTTACTGCTTGCTAGCTAGCATGTTATAAGTAAAGCGTAACCAATATTTTGTTAGAAAATGAACAGCTGTTTAGCTGAACTGAGCTGAGCTGAACTGATTATGATGAATTACGTTATAGGGATACTTTTATTGTAGAATATGAACAGCTGTTTAGCTGAACTGAGCTGAGCTGAAATGATTATGATGAATTACGTTATAGGGATACTTTTATTGTAGAATATATTTTAATACTTTCAAATAGAGTTCCAAACCCAAATTTCATGCGTCATTGATTTATTTAAGAAACGTAGGAAAACGGTTTTTATATCATCCGAATGACCTTCTCGAAATAAAACCGGTGTCAATAACAATGGTAACAATAATGGCAATTTGTTGATCATGTGGAATCAACATTAATTTACTTATGAATAAACAGTTCAGACATTCCCATATTTTTGATATCCTAGACAACGAGCGTATTGGTATATTTTCTAAAGGAGAGGGATTTTTATTGCTGGTTAGGTTGTAAGTCAGATTTTTGAATTAGTCCTAGTCATTGGCTTTTTTTTTTTTTTTTTTTTTTTTTGAGGGGGAAAATCATCCAATGACTTTTCTCGCCTTGGGCGAGGCGAGAGGGAGTGTCAGACTCTTACTGACTAAAAACCACCCCGTTCCTTCTCCTGCTTTTCGAGCCGGAGCCCCGGTAAACCCGCTAGGTAGTCCGCAGCTCCGGATCAGGCATCAGCCCTATTGGGCCCCATCTGTGGTGGTCTGATGGCTCTTTGAGGCGCGCGCGGAACGCGACGCGCCGCACGCACGGGTCTGGTTCTGTTCGGGCGGTGAGCTACCCTTGCTCGCCGTCCGCAGGCCCGCACTTACGGTGGCCGGAGATCGTCTCGGGATCCCCTACGCCCGGATTGTCTTTCGCGACGGCTGGGGCGTGAGGAGGTTTGTTCTCTCACGCGCCCCGCCTCCTCCTTAGCTAGCATGACTGCTTCGCAGAAGGAGGAGACGGCATCCCAGTCCCTCTCGCTCCGCACCATGGCCTGAACCAGTGCCGGGCGCGAGAGGTCGCCGTCGCCGACCACATCCCTGAGGACTTGGCGGTGCTCAGCCCACGCAGGGCACACCGCCACCGTATGTTCTACCGTGTCCTCCGGGCGGTCCTCACAGTGATGACACCCGGGCGTTTCCTCCCGCCCAATAAGGAACAGGAACCTACCGAAACTCCCATGTCCGGTAAGCACCTGCGTAGGCGGTAGGTGAGGACGCCGTGGCGCCTCTCTAGCCACTCCTCAAAGAGGGGACTTACCGCTGCGATGACAGCGAGCCCAGCCCTCGGTTGCGACAGTCGTTGCTGCCATTCCGCCATGAGATCGCGCCGGAGCTCGTCCCGCCATGCACTTATCTGGCGCGGCAATGGAGTTTCGCCCCGGCGACACGCGTCGGCGCGCAGACTGAAGACGCGCGCGAGCACCTTCGCCTCCAAATCCCACGGCGGTAATCCGGCAAGGAGGTTCGCCGCCTCCCCGGAGATCGTGCGATATCCACGAATCACCCGGATGGCCATGACCCTCTGAGACGTGAGCAGCGCCCGAGCTGGCCGCCGCATCAGGTTCGGCGCCCACACAGGGGCGCCGTAGAGGGCCATGGACCGCACGATCCCCGCGTACAACCTCCGGCAGGAGGCATTTGGCCCCCCGAGGTTTGGCAGGAGCCGCTTAAGCGCAGCCCCCGTCCGCTCCAACTTAGGAGCCAAACGTCGGAAGTGTTCCACGAAGTTCCATCGACTGTCGAGGACGAGTCCTAGATACTTCATCGTCGTCTCGACGCCGATGGAAACTCCTCCCGCCGTTATTTGGGACCCACCCGGAGGTGGTGCGTTCCCGCGGCCATGAAAGCACATGGCCTCGGACTTGTGGAGCGCCACCTCGAGTCCCAATTGCCGGATCCTGTCAACAACTGTCGCAACCGCTCTCGCCATTAAGTTGGCCGCCGCCTGGTGCGACCTCCCGTGCGCTAACACTAGCGTATCGTCGGCGTAACATATTACGCCGACGCCATTCGGGAGGTCGGTGCGCAGCACCCAGTCGTAACCGATATCCCACAGGAGCGGTCCCAAAACCGAACCCTGTGGAACACCGCGCGACATCTCTCGCCGTTTCCATTCGCCCTGGTGACCGGGGTATATGACATACCTGTCTGTCAGGTAAGCCTCGATTATACGACGGAGGTAGGTAGGCACCCGGTGATACCGGAGTGCCTCCAGTATGCAGCTCCAGGGTAGGGAGTTGAAGGCGTTGGCGATGTCCAGAGACACCGCCACTACGACCTTACCCCTGGACACTGCAGTCCCCGTCGTGAGGTCCCTTACGCGCATGATGGCGTCCACCGTGGAGCGCCCTCTGCGGAAGCCGAACTGGCCGTCCGCGAGGTCCGGCCCAATTCCGGACAAGTGCGCGACGAGGCGGTTCGAAATTATCCTTTCGAAGACTTTTCCCACCTCGTCGAGCAGCACAATGGGCCGGTACGCGGACGGAGAGTCCGCAGGGCGCCCCGGCTTCTTCACGAGGACCAGTTTTCCCGTCTTCCACTGAAGTGGGAACTGGCCCCTCTCCAAGCATGCGCTGTAGAGACCTATTAATCGAGGCCCGAGAGCCTCCGAGGCCAGGACCCACGCCTTGCCATGTAGGCCATCGGGTCCTGGGGCGGTGTTCTTGGCGCCCATCCGGCGCACCGCCGCTCTCATTTCTGCCTCGGTCACCTCCGGAACGATGTCGCCGTCGTCGTCACTGTGGCCCGCATTGGGCACCGCAGGGGGCGGAGTCATGGATGGAGGGGTGAAACCCCTCTGTAGTCGGGGGAACAAGGCGCCGACTACTTCCTCTACGACCTCTGGCCGGAGACTCTGAGTCAGCGGGGGAGCCCATGTGCGGAGCTTATCACGCACCATCCGATAGGGGCGCCCCCATGGATCTCTGTTCAGAGTCTCCAGCATCGTCCGGCGGGCTTCTTCCTTAGCCCGCCAAATCTCCGCCTTGAGGGCGGCCTTCGCCACCTTGTACCCCTCGTACAACTCCGCCTCTCTTACCTCCGCGTCTGGAGCGCGGATACGGAGCCTGCGGTGCCTCGTGTACCGACGGCGCGCAGCAACGCACGCATTGCGCAGAGCAGCCAGCTCTTGCGACCACCAGTACACCTGGCGCTTGCGCTGACCTGGCCGGACCCGGGGCATCGCCACGTCACATATTCTGGACATGGCGTCCTGGAGCCATCTTGCCTCTTCGTCGATGTCGGCAGGCCTGTCCGGTGGGATCACCCAGGCCTGCACGATTGCGGCTTCCAGGAAAAGCTCCCGGTCCAACTGTCTTAGCGCCCAACGCGGGCCACATGGGGCCTGTCTGACTGGCGGGTCCGCGGACTCGGCGGAGACGTTGAACCGGATGTACCGGTGATCAGAAAACGTCTCCACCTCCTCCATAACGCGCCAGTCAACAACACGGGGTGACAGAGCGGGGCTGGCGAACGAGATATCCACCACCGATTCGCCCTGCATCCGCACACACGTGGGGACAGAACCCCGGTTCAGGACGACTAGGCCTGTCTCCAGAGCCCAGTCTTCCACCATCCTACCCCGAACGTCAGTGAACCGGGAACCCCAAGCCAAGTTTTTGGCATTGAAGTCCCCGAGGACAAGCACGGGGAGGGAACGGAACCCGACGACGACGGCGACCAACTCCCTAAGGGAGTTGTGGAACTCGGCGAGAGTTCGGTTCGGAGAGAAATACACGCCCACCACAGCGATCTCTCCGAACCGTGCTGCGACACAACCCCGGCCTCTTCGAGCGCTCTCGAGAGTCGGGGTACCGGCGGCGGCCGACGAGATGATGGTCACCGAGCCGTCCAAGTCCGCCACCCAGTGATCCCTGGGCGGGACGAAATACGGCTCGGAGACTACGGCGACATTGATCGACCACTGCGCCATGCTCTGGAGCAGGAGATCCTGAGCAGCGGCGCAGTGGTTAATATTCGCCTGGAGGAGGCGGAATGGATGCATTAATGGCAATCCATTACAACCTCCTCCCTGGCGGCATTACAGCCGGCGCTGACCGCGGCGGCGGTGGCAGTGGCGACTGCCACAGTGGCGGCGGTGGAAACGACGGGGGCGGCGGAGGGCCTGCCCTTGCCCCTGGGTTTGGTAGGCGGGGAGCAGGCCTTGCTCCCGGCCCGGTGACTGGCCGGCTTGCCAGCCGCCGCACATGCGTCGCAGTGCAGCGGGCCAGTGCACGTACCGGCCTTGTGACCGGGCTGACCGCAGCGGAAGCAGCGGTCACTGCGGTCAACCTCCGAGGTGCATTTAACGCTTACGTGGTGGCCCACGTGGCAGCGGTAGCACCTCAGAGGCCGGACCTCGAGCAGCTTAACCTGCGCCGAGACCCAACCTACCAGGAGCCTTTTGCCCTCCTTAATTTTTTTGGCCGCTGTGACGGGGCAACTCACGACCACCGTTCGCAGACCCGAGTTGTCCGGACGGATGGTGCCTGCTTTGACTTGATCAGCAGGGCACCCTCCTGTCCTGGCGACAGCGGCCACCACCTCATGCTCCGTCACGGAGTCGTCCAGGCCCATTATTCGCAGATCCAAGCACTTAGTGGGCCTGGACACGCGAACCTCGTCCGCACCGAGACACGCCCGAAGCCTTTCGGCTAAGGCGTCAGCGGACGGGCCGCTGGTTGCGCCGGGGACCTCCAATAAACGGGCTCCTGTAGCGGTCGCTTTAATAGCGAACCCGTTAGGGGCCCCGAACTCCGCGGGAGTCACCGCCCCCTTCAATTTGGCGAGCTAGTCATTGGCTAGGCGGAAAATCATTCCAGATAGTTGTTACCGGTCCACGCCTGGATATTTCGGAGCTGCGGACTGCCTAGCAAGTCACCGGGTTGTAGTTTTTAGTCAGTAAGAGTCTGACACTCCCTCTCGCCTCGCCTAAGGCGGGAGATGTCATTTGATGATTCCCCCTCAAAAAATACTCTTGGGTATTGTATAGGCAAGACTTTTTCCTTCGGTCAGTGCTTCTCTTCCCTTTCGCCTTCACTCTTCATTATATGATGTATCAGCATCTATCTGTCGTGTTTGATAAGATACTAGTAAGTAAGATAGATATAGTTCAATGAGATTATTATACAAAACTTAATACAATTATTAATACATTTGTATCCAATACTTAATATGAAGTTGCATAATATTAATCTAATACAACTAATAATCAATTAGGTATAGGATTAAACACTACTTACTACTTATGGTAGCAAGCTCTACTAATTTCTATTAAGAAAATGCCAACTGGATGATTATTACGTAGAAGTTACTATTCATACAACGCACTATCTAAGATTGACTTGAGAAAAGATACTCATAAACACAAATTGCCTTAAAATCCATCCAAAACCATCCCGTTCCTACTCTTGCTTTTCGAGCCAGAGCCCCGGTAAACCCGATAAGCAGTCCACAGCAAATATCAGGCCTATGAAATATTCTCTTTTTGAATTTTCAAAAGTACCTATAAAAGGTTTAATTGGAATAAATTATTTGACTTTGAACTTGCATTTGACAAAGTTTCTTATAGACACTATAGTTAAGACCCTAATCAGTATTTCTTAATTTAATTCCAGTTGTAATCTTCGCATCAATCCAAAGTTTAGACTGCCACATACCACCGAGGCTGGCTAAAGTTTTCAATTCGCGTCAAAACTATTTTGACATCGACCTCCTTCGATATGTCGCTGAAGGCAAGAGTGGAAACGTGATGGTGTCTCCAGCCAGCATCAAGTCTACTTTAGCGATGTTAATGGAAGGTGCCCAGGGTGCAACAGCTAGAGAAATCCAGACGGCACTAAGACTGTTACCTTATAAAACAGATTATAGAGAGCAGCTCAGTCAGTTTATGATGGATTTAGAGGTAATGGGTTTTTTTTACTTTTTCTTATTACAGGTAAATTGGAGCAGGAAATGATACATGTTTTTTTTTCTCTAATAAAACGTTGCCCCACATTAGGATTTTCTCCTGTGTCGTGAGTGCGTTTACAAACATACAATTTCACATGCACATGAAACCCAGACCCGAAACAACAATTTGTGGATCACACAAATCCGCTACACGTTGCACGGCAGCCAGTTGCCCAGTCACAGCACCAACCACGCAGTCATGACATGCAGATTAGGCATCGTTTCAATTTTTTTTACGTTTGATGGGTCGACGTTTGGCCGCTATCTCACCTGATGGTAAGTGATAATGCGGCCTACGATGGAGCCATAAGCAACCTATTCACTCGGGCTTTGAAGACACCCAGGTCATACCCAAAGGACAACAAATTCACATATTCTGAACTAGAATATTAAATAGTGTCATTCTAGGGCACATTTATCTGGGTTCGCTGTCATTGCAGCGATAAGTCCCCTGGTTGAAGAGTGGCTAGAGAGGCACCACGCCATCCTCACCTACCGCCTGACGCAGGTGCTTACCGGTTCTGTGCGCGCCTCGATCAGACATCAGCCCTACTGGTTGGGCTGATGCCTGATCCGGAGCTGCGGACTACCTAGCATGTTTACCGGGGCTCCGGCTCGAAAAGCAGGAGTAGGAACGGGGTGGTTTGTAGTTAGTAAGAGTCTGACACTCCCTCTCGCCTCGTTGATGATGTGATGTGATGTGATGATAGTTTAATCGCAGGTTATAAAAATATTTTACCTTTTTCGATACTGTTATAAATCTGGTTTAGTTTCAGTCATGCCCTAAAAACCTTCCAGGCAGTCATTTGAATTGCTCTAATAAAATATTATTTCACACTAAAAATCCACAAAATCTGTTTTAGATAAACTCATCAAGTGTGACAGTACATAATGCGAACGGATTGTTCGTGTCGGAACCACTGCAGCTGAAGAAAGAATACGAAATGTTGGCGAAACGTGTTTATTTCTCTAAAGTGAACAAATTAGATTTCAATGATCCACGCACTGCCGCTGATGAGATCAATGGCTGGGTGAACAGTAAAACTGGGGGCTTGATCCCAGCTATTTTAGATCAAGGTAAGGGAACAGTTTCATATCCATACAGTACTCTCCGAAACGTCCTTGAACCTTAAGGAAATGTGCTATACTCTTAACAAGGTGTGTGACAGGCAATAATGCCTTTAATGGCAATGGAGGGTTTACCTGTTTTCCATCATCTTTATGCTAGGCAATATACTTTTTCCAAACCGAGAATCGAACCAGTGTATCGACAGACGGGATGTTATGTATGTATAAAACTACTTTCTGCTTACTTTTGTTGTATTTGTCATTCCAGCCCACATCAATCCTAAGACGGAGTTATTGTTGACAAGTGCCCTCTACTTTAATGGGACTTGGCTCAACGAGTTCGACCGCAAGAAAACCCATGGAGAGTGTTTCTACAGGAACGGTGTTTGTAAAACCGTAGCCATGATGAATTTGGAAGCAGAACTCAATTATGCCCACGTGGACGACTTGAGAGCTCATGCCTTGGAACTGCCGTACCAGGTGAGTTGGCAAAAATTTCTACGACACCTTACTTATCAAAGGGTTATCAAAAATAAATCATGGTGTTACGATATAGTAATCTATGTTTATGTTTCCCCACCTCTGTTGTTTCTTACATAACTCGGCCATGGGCTTCTTCATGGCCATACATATTATATTTACTGCAAGTTTCGAGTCATTCACGTCTAGTTTCATGTAACTTGGGTTTATTTACTACACTGTCTTTCCTGATACTGTTTAATGTATGTATATTAATTGCAGTGTTATTTATCTTTCTCATCTCTGTAATTATCATAATTATCGTATTTAACAAATATTTTTTTTCTTTGTCAGAACAAGCGTTACTCAATGATGATCCTCATGCCCCAAGACCGTGATGCTGGATTGGCTCTCATACGTGATCTTCCCTACATCGGATTGCTGAAGATATCCAATATGTTGCAGCCTACACCCGTCGTCCTCACGATGCCCAAGTTCACTGTTGTGTATGGAGACGATATGGTAGCACCTTTGAAGAACGTAAGTACTATTTTAACACAATAAATACTACATTACGTTCGTTATATAACTTTATATTTACTTAGACTTTGTGTATCTTATACAACTAGAAATAATATATAAACTCAATAATACTTGTGTTGGGACTATCAGTATTTACTTCTGCGGTCAATTGCTAGACGATAGTTAAACTATACAACCTTTTGGCGCGGTGGTTGGGCAATCGGCTGTCACGCAACGTGTGGCGGGTTCGATTCCCGCACGGAACAACTCTTTGTGTGATCTACAAATTGTTGTTTCGGGTCCGGGTGTCATGTATCCGTGAATTTGTATCGTTGTAAACGCACCCGTATCAAGCAACGATGTTTTTGAAAAAAACATCTTTACATAATCTTCAGATTCTGAGCGATAAATAATTTCATAAATTGATTAATTCAATTTTGAGCAAATTTTTTTTCTAGATGGACATATCAACTTTATTTTCTCCTGCTGCAAACCTGTCAGGTATCATTGATGGTGCAGAAGCTCACTTGAACACCATATTCCATAAGGTCTACATGTCTGTTGACGAGAAGGGAACTATTGCTGCAGCAGCCACAGCTGATATGTTGGCACCTCGCATCAACAACAATTCTGTACAACCCGCTGATCAGTTGGTACCTCTCATCTACAACAATTCTGTACCACTTCGTGTTGATAGGCCCTTCATGTTCTTCATTTGGGACAATGAGAAAGGTGTCGTCCTATTTGAGGGAAAGATTGAAGAGCCCACAGAGTGCGATGCTGTTACTAATAATAAGTTTGGTACGTATTTGTGTTAAATAGTAGCATTTTAAAATAACCCTTTGCAACAGGGACTAAGAAAAAAGGGATAAGATTTGTAATGTGCCTTCTACATAACAATATGTAACTAGAAGCGAGTAACCAAACAATATTGATTTTCTTTTACTTTCATAATTCTTGATAGTAATTATTTGTGCCAAATATTTAAATACGACTAAGTAAATATATTTTTATAGGTCAGCCTGAAAACCAACCGAGTCAGCCAACAAACCAACCAAATCAGCCAACAAACCAGCCAAGTCAGTCAACAAACCAACCAAGTCAGCCAACAAACCAATCAAGTCAGCCAACAATCCTACCAAGTCAGCCAACCAACCAACGAAGTCAGCCAACAGACGAATCAATTGAGCCAACCAACCAACCAAGTCAGCCAACAAGCCAACCAAGTCAGCCAACAGACGAACCAATTGAGCCAACAAACCAACCAAGTCAGCCAACAGACCAACCAAGTCAGCCAACAGACCAACCAAGTCAGCCAACAAGAGATCCGTCACAGTCTACGAGTGTACCGACTGCAGAATATTCCACGAGGCCATACTACGATGAGCCTTCAATAGACTGGTTCCAAAAAGTTTCCAGTTATTTCGGTTGATTAGTCATTTAATTAATTTGAATAGAGTAATATAATTTCAAGTTTTATATTATTATTTTGACATACCTAACATCGAAATATAAAGGAAATTATTAAGTGTCTTTTTTTAGTAATCTAATTCAATTCCTATTACTATGCATAAGTAACACTATGTAACACTTCATTATTCATTAATAACTAAAATATTTAACATGTAGGTACCTAAATAATACAAAAATGACATGCTACAACGGACTTGGTTAATTATTTAGGGTAACATATTATTAGCGATCAGAAGCTTGGGTATTTAAAAAAACAACATTCTACAAACTAAAACTAAAATAACATTTCTTTTTTTAATTTAAGGAACAAAATAACAATTACTAAAAGCAAGGCTTATCTAGAACAAATCACCACACAATCAATTTGCACATAAATAATCAAAGAAATTATAAGAAAGTACATAAGAATAGAAAAATATAAGTCTCACGATCCTTGAGCGATGTAACCGCTTCGACGACTCTCGAGCAAATGGGCCTGTCAACCCAGTGACGTTTGCTTTTATAGGCTCTTAAAAACTGTCATTCCTAGCAATATATATTGGTACGGTACCGTACATCAAATCAATTGTACCTATATTGGTACAATTGATTTGATGAAATATCTCTTGGGGGACTCTAAAGTGTATTTTCAGGGGAATTATAACTTATAATAGAAGAAATTGGGCAGATTTGGTCTGGAATTCCAGGATAAAATTAAATAAATAAATAAAATTAATTATTTATGATAATTAAATAAAAAGAATATTCAATAAATTCTAAACGACTTAAATTTCTTTTTTTTTTTTTGTAATTATCTGTAAATAACTATCTAATGTTTAACCCTAGTTTCTATTGTGTCATATTGATTTTGAATATCTAAACCAAAATAAATCGAAAAAACATTAATAAGAAGCGAATAATGAAAAAATCACTGTCTTTTTTGTGTTTCCTTAATTTTGCCGGTGTGTGTATTTATGACACGATATTTCTGACCAATTAAAGTTTGCCTGGAGACCAAAAGTATTGCCCATTTAAAAATTCATATTAAAGAGTGTTTTAACACATCTATCCACCAAACATGTTTTCCTCTACTATTTTAGTTGCATTAATAGTTCTGTATAATGATTCATGTCTGTATGCATCCATATTTATCCATATTAGGCCATGAACCGGATTGTATCAGGAAAATCTATATATTAAAACGTGATAAAAAAACTTTGGACGCTTTTTACGAAAATTGCACGGACGTAGGAGCATAAAATTTGGTACACTTATAGTTTATGTGTAGGAGAAGTGCAGAACGCTAATATTTTTCAAAAATAATGCTTATAAAGTACATTAAATCTATACTTATAATAAATCTGTAGAGAGGTCAATTCTGTACATGAAATATATTTCCAAAATAACTATCAGCGGGTGATTAGTGATCGATACTGACGCCAAAAATGCAATCAGAAAAAATTTTGTCTGTCTTTCTGTCTGTCTGTCTGTCTGTCTGTCTGTCTGTCTGTCTGTCTGTCTGTCTGTCTGTCTGTATGTTCTTTATAGAAACAAAAACCACTCGACAGATTTCAACGAAACTTGGTACAATTGTTCTTCATACTCCTGGGCAGGTTATAGTATACTTTTCATCACGATACGATCAATAGGAGCAGAGCAGTGAAGGGAAATGTTGGGAAAACTGGAGAACTTACTCCATTTTTTAAGCTTCCGTCGCGTGTGCAGTCTTAATGGTTAAAGCTACACAGAAATCATGTATAACGGAAATGTTCTCCTTAAAATTGTTTAAAAAATATTCCACGACAGCAAATGTCTATCTTTTATGATTGACTCACAATAACACGTATAAATCCCGATAGCTTAGCAGTTCGGAGCTTTCTGATTATATTTTTGTCTACTCTTACGTTTATAACACTCTTATTCATTCATTCATATTATAACAAATCTGTAGAAGGGTCAATTCTGTACATTGAAAATATTGAAATAATAAATAGCAGGGGGTGTTACTGGATCGATACCAAACCCAAATATGTGATTTTTTTTGACTGTCTGTATGTTCAGGCATCACATGTAACTAACGGTTCGAGTTCAGCATAATTTATACCTTATTATCCTGGGCATAAAATAGGATACTTTTTATCCTGGAAAAATACGTAGAAAAATATCTTTATTTTTCAGTTTTATTCTGCTCAACAGCAGTAGCTCAATAGAGGGATCTCCTTAATTATTATGGGCCTCGCCGTATTTGGGTCCAATAGATATTTATAAGATGTCATTGTCAGAGTTACACAAAATGGAGAAATAAAACTTCCACGCGAAGACCGACATCCGCGCGGCCGGAGTCGCGGACGGAAGCTAGTCAATAAATAAAACATTACACACACTACCATGCATAGTAGGTACTTATCTCATCATATTTGTTTTCCTGTTCATGATGCGCCGGAATATATTAATTTGAATTTTACAAAACTAATAGCAATTCGTTAAATAAAAATTATCCTTGAACGTATGTTAAGTGGTATTGTAAATTAAATCGTATATGGTCGAATTTCAACCACTAGTTGTTACTAAAGTTCCGAGGCTAAACATTTTTTAAATTTTAAATACAATTTTGAATTTGATTGCTATTATAAAATTGTATCAATAATAGTTATTTGTATTAAATGGCATTGTGTTTCATGTCTATCCGGTGTGTCACATGCAAATTATGAATATTGCGAAAATGCTGTTATTAATATATTTACGGATAACTTTTTCACGGGTCCGGTGACCGCGAACGTGATTGATTAGGGTTCTAGTCGCAGATTTAGACTCACAGTTCAGAGGCAGAGTTATAGTTAAAGCCTACACACCTTAAGATTTACCTGTCCAAATTTAACTGTACAATTTTATCGATTCTTCATTCGATTCAGTTCAAATGTTTGCTGTAGACCCCTTAGCCCCTTATGTTTTAACTGTACCGTTAAGAGACCGTCAGCTTATTGTCACATTCAATAAAAAAAATTGGACGCTAAATCAACCAATGATCATGATATTACCACAAAAAACCAACCAACAAAAACCCAAACCACCTTTAGACGTAAATACCATCAGGCTAAACATGTTTGGTGTTTAATACTAAAAGGTATTACGTTAGTCACCTTACAGCTACGTCACAGCTGTGTCTTCCACACTTCCATATACTTCGGAGCCAGTGCGTGAGGTAGACGAGGTCTGACGTTACCTGTTCGTGTATTAAAATTATGTGTTAATAAATATAAATAACAGGAAGAAAAATGCGTCTGTCTATAGCCATTGGTAAGTGTTTTATCAATAGTATTTGCTTAAATGTCCCTCTTTTGTGATGCAAAGATTGAATGGGACCGAGATGCTGTTTTGTTTTCAATAGATAATTAGAATCGGTATTTTCTCTAACGCAATAATCTTTATGGACATGTTCTTTAAAGTTATTGTAAATATATAAAATATGTTTTAAGATAGTTACTGCTTGCTAGCTAACAAGTTATAAGTAAAGCGTAACCAATATTTTGTTAGGAAAACGGTCTTGTTTGTTTCTTACAATTATACGCCTAAACAGCTGAAATGATTATGATGAATTACGTTATAGGAATACTTTTATCTATACATATAATAAATCCGCAGAAGGGTCAATTATGTACATTGAAAATATTGAAAAAATAAATAGCAGGGGGTGTTACTGGATCGATATCAAACCGTGAATATCAAAATGTGAATATTTTTTTTTGTCTGTATGACTGTATGTCTGTCTGTCTGTCTGTATGTTCAGGCATCACGTGAAAACTAATGGTTCGATTTTTAGACTCTTAGTGACTAAAAACCACCCCGTTCCTACTCTCGCTTTTCGAGCCAGAGCCCCGGTAATCCCGATAAACAGTCCGCAGCTAATATCAGCCCTAAATGTGAAATATTTTCTTTTTGAATTTTCAAAAGTACCTATAATAGGTTTAATTGGAATAAATTATTTCACTTTGAACTTGCATTTGACAAAGTTTCTTATAGACACTATAGTTAAGACCCTAATCAGTATTTCTTAATTTAATTCCAGTTGTAATCTTCGCATCAATCCAAAGTTTAGACTGCCACATACCACCGAGGCTGGCTAAAGTTTTCAATTCGCGTCTAAACTATTTTGACATCGACCTCCTTCGATATGTCGCTGAAGGCAAGAGTGGAAACGTGATGGTGTCTCCAGCCAGCATCAAGTCTACTTTAGCGATGTTAATGGAAGGTGCCCAGGGTGCAACAGCTAGAGAAATCCAGACGGCACTAAGACTGTTACCTTATAAAGAAGATTATAGAGAGCAGCTCAGTCAGTTTATGATGGATTTAGAGGTAATGGGTTTTTTTTTACTTTTCCTTATTTCAGGTAAATTGGGGCAGGAAATTATACATTTAGATGAGGCAAGGTTTCAATTTTTTACGTTTGATGGGTCGACGTTTTTGGCCGCTATCTCACCTGATGGTAAGTGATAATGCGGCCTACGATGGAGCACGTCTGCCCATAAGCAACCTATTCACTCGGGCTTTGAAGACACTCAGGTTATACCCATCAGGAAACACAGACTTGGGCAAGGAGTTCCATTTCCTAGCAGTTCGCACAAGGAAGCTTGAAGCGAAGCGCTTCGTGCGAGTGGTTGGGATATCTACCAAGAAATGGTGACGCCTCGCCGATTCTCTTGTGGTTCGATGATGGAAAGGACCAGGGGGAATCAAGTTGTGGGTCAGTGGGTAGCCTTAGTGGTGTAATTCCCCCGTACTCTCTCCGAACAAAATTTTGTAAGGAAACAACGTGAAATATTTTGTATCTGTCTTCCTCAACTTGTGATTTGCATGTATTAAGACCAGTCTATGAGAACCAGTGTGACGAGTGCATTAGGTACCTTTAAATACTTCCAAGAAACTAAGAAGTTTCGGCGTAAACATTAGGTAAAAATAGGTTTCTTATTCATAGATCAACTTCGACTAGCGTGGTTTTAAACGAATATATCGAGTTCTTGTAATCGTAATAATAAATACAGCGAAATATGAAATCAATAAAACTTCATTTTGTGTAGAAGTAGGTAACGTTCTGTCTTTCTTTGTTTTATGGGATAAGTGGGGCAAACGAGCAGACGCACACTTGATGGTAAGCGATCAGCGTCGCCCATGGACATCCGCAATATCAGAGGAGATAGAAGTGCGCTGCTGGTCTTGAGGAAGCCTACATGTTCCTATACATAACGACTGCCTCATTGGTCAAGTGGTCGCAAGTGCGACTGTCGGACAAAGGGTCTCGGGTTCGATTCCCGGGTCGGGCAAAGTTTTACTGAGATCTTTTCGGTTTTCGAAAAATACCCAGTAGCAGCATGGAGTCTGGAATTGTGCCCATTGTATGGCAGTAGGCTCACCTCCTATATATGCATATTATGCATAATGCTCGCATTTGTATACTCTGTAGACAAAAGCTTTTTTTTATTATTTCATAGAATTAAGTAGCTAGGTTTTTAATTATTAATCTAAACTAACACATTATTTACAACTTAAAAATACCAAAAAAATAAGGAATAAAAACTAACTTAAAACTAAAATAAATTCAATAGGCGTGGTTAGGTGTGGTTAGGCGTCGAAGTACTCGTCCGCATCGCTGTCATTGGGGAACGCATGCATAATTATTTAGATGTTCTACGGGATATGACAAGCACAGAAACTAAAGCTAAACCGATTTCCAGAAAGTCGTTATAGAACTAGTTTAATGTTAAAAGAGGCTTTTTTTTTTTTTTTTTTTTTTTTTTTTTTTTTTTTGAGGGGGAAAATCAACCAATGACGCCCCATCTGTGGTGGTCTGATCCTGCCGGAGATCGTCGCGCGATACCCCGACGCCCGGAGTGTCTCTCGCGACGGCTGGGGCGTGATATGCATTGTACCAATGCCGGATTATGCATAATTATTTAGATGTTCTACGGGATATGACAAGCACAGAAACTAAAGCTAAACCGATTTCCAGAAAGTCGTTATAGAACTAGTTTAATGTTAAAAGAGGCTGCAGTACATATTAAACTATTAATATAAGGGTTGTTGGGGAATTCCATACAAGTTGAGTGGCGGTGAATATTTCTCAGGGTGTTGAGTTTTTACTTTCCAGATATAAATGTAAGATTGTGTATAAATACAGTTAACTTGTAAAATACACTTACCTTGAAAATAATTTATCTAAGGTAAACTACATAAATACATATGGTTCTAAGTTATATGGACGTGGACATTAAATACGTTATTGTCCATGTAATTTAGATTTAATATTGTTTTAAAATTATGGGATCATATAGAGGTGGCTAAAAAAATTACGAGGTGGTCCAGTGGTTTAAGACACCCGCTTCTCATGGGCGTGGCTTCGAAACCTACCAACGGCAAGTATCAATGTGACTTTATCCGAGTAAAGGAAAATATCGTGAGGAAACCTGGGCTTATAAGTTTGAAATCGCCAACCCGCATTGAGGAAGCGTGGTGAATAATGCTCAAATCTTTTCCATGTGAGAAGAGGCCTTTGGTCAGCAGTGGCCACATATAGGCTGATGATGTGATATGATGTGATAGTTTTATCTCAGGTTATAAAAATATTTTACCTTTTTCGATAGTATAACAAATTATCTGGTTTAGGTTCAGTCATGCCCTAAAAACCTTCCAGGCGGTCATTTCAATTGTTGTAATAAAATACTATTTCACACTCAAAATCCACAAAATCTGTTTCAGATAAACTCATCAAGTGTGACAGTACATAATGCGAACGGGCTGTTCGTGTCGAAGCCACTGCAGCTGAAGAAAGAATACGAAATGTTGGCGAAACGTGTTTATTTCTCTAAAGTGAACAAATTAGATTTCAATGATCCACGCACTGCCGCCGATGTGATCAATGGCTGGGTGAACAGTAAAACTGGGGGCTTGATCCCAGCTATTTTAGATCAAGGTAAGAGAATAGTTTCATATCCATACAGTACTCTCCGAAACACCATTGAACCTTAAGGAAATGTGCTATACTCTTAACAAGGTGTGTGACAGGAAATAATGCCTTTAATGGCAATGGAGGGTTAACCTGATTTCCATAATCTTTATGATTCCGAGAATCGAACTAGTGTATCGACTGACGGGATGTTATAGACGGTGTAACAAAAAGGGGGTATACATATCAAGTGCACGGTTTCTAGATAACATAACAAACGATACGGGAAGGGTTTTTTAAACTCATGTTTTCATGAAACGAAGTTATGAATTTTTCCAATACATAAAATTCCAGAAACCGAACATCAAAATTAGGTAGATATAGGTACTAGGCGATCAGATTTACAGAAGAAATGTTTCGTAATTAGCGAGTGACCCCTGTAGTGTTGTGATACGTTTGTATGAGGGCCGTTTGAAGTCCGTGCAAAAATAAAATGTTCTTAATTTTTTGGGTGTACGTTTTTATTTTTCAACACAGTCTCCTTTTAGGCTTATACACTTCGTCCAACGCTGCTCTAGCTTCTTGATCCCTTCCAAATAATATGATTTGTCCAAGTCTGAAAAATAGCCATTTGTTTCTGCAATCACCTCCTCGTTTGAATAAAACCTTTTTCCCGCCAGCCATTTCTTTATATTGGGAAACAAATAGTAATACAAATAGTATTTTTTGGCGCAGATTTCCCCCTGGGTAACCCATTGTTTAGATTGTTCTTTGGTCTCAGAAGTTTAGTGATGTATCCATGTTTAATCCACAGTGACGAAACGATGTTTAAAGTCCTGCGGATTCTTCTGGAACAGCTGCAAACCGTCCTTACAACATTTCACACGATTTCGTTTTTGGTCAAGCGTGAGCAATCGCGGCACCCATCTTGCGGATAGCCTTTTCATGTCCAAATGTTGATACAAAATATTATGTACCCGTTCATTCGAAATGCCCACAGCACTAGCAATCTCACGCACTTTCACTCTTCTGTCATCCATCACCATATCATGGATTTTATCAATGATTTCTGGAGTAGTAACCTCAACAGGGCGTCCAGATCGTTCAGCGGCACTTGTGCCCATATGGTCGCTCCGAAATTTTTGAAACCACATATAAACTGTTCTAACCGAAGGTGCAGAGTCACTATAATATTTATTAACCTTTTCTTTAGCCTCCTGATGCGTTTTGCCTTTCAAAAAATAGTGTTTAATCAACACACGAAATTCTTTTTTGTCCATTTTTTGAAAATCACTCGACTTCTTCAATTCAAACTAATGCCAAAGATATAAAAATAGACCGATGTGGCTGAAACTTGGTGTGTGTTCTTCCAAGAGATGCTACTAACTAGACATAACCTCAATACACGCCAGTAGTGCTATCTCTCTGATTTTGCCCGGACCTTTCAAACGACCCTAGTATGATGATTTAAAATCAAGAACCAATTTTTTGTACCAATTTTTTTTAAACGTATTTTAAGTTGAAACTTTGTGTATAGATACTATTCAACCTGTATTCTTCAGTGCTTCTTGATGTATATGGGTATTTTGCTACACGCTGTATATGTATAAAACTACTTTTTTGCTTATTTTTGTTGTATTTGTCATTCCAGCCCACATCAATCCTAAGACGGAGTTATTGTTGACAAGTGCCCTCTACTTCAAGGGGACTTGGCTCAACGAGTTCGACCGCAAGCAAACCCATGGAGAGTGTTTCTACAGGAACGGTGTTTGTAAAACCGTAGCCATGATGAATTTGGAAGCAGAACTCAATTATGCCCACGTGGACGACTTGAGAGCTCATGCCTTGGAACTGCCGTACCAGGTGAGTTGGCAAAAATTTCTACGACACCTTACTTATCAAAGGGTTATCAAAAATAAGTCATGGTGTTACGATATAGTAATCTATGTTTATGTTTCCCCTCCGCCGACCTCTGTTGTTTCTTACATAACTTGGCCATGGGCTTCTTCATGGACATACATATTATATTTACTGCAAGTTTCGAGTCATTCACGTCTAGTTTCATGTAACTTGGGTTTATTTACTACACTGTCTTTCCTGATACTGTTTAATGTATGTATATTAATTGCAGTGTTATTTATCTTCCTCATCTCTGTAATTATCATAATTATCGTATTTAACAAATATTTTTTTCTTTGGCAGAACAAGCGTTACTCAATGATGATCCTCATGCCCCAAGACCGTGATGCTGGATTGGCTCTCATACGTGATCTTCCCTACATCGGATTGCTGGAGATATCCAATATGTTGCAGCCTACACCCGTCGTCCTCACGATGCCCAGGTTCACTGTTGAGTATGGAGACGATATGGTAGCACCTTTGAAGAACGTAAGTACTATTTTAACACAATAAATACTACATTACGTTCGTTATATAACTTTATATTTACTTAGACTTTGTGTATCTTATACAACTAGAAATAATATATAAACTCAATAATACTTGTGTTGTGACTATCAGTATTTACTTCTGCGGTCAATTGCTAGACGATAGTTAAACTATACAACCTTTTGGCGCGGTGGTGGGGCAATCGGTTGCCACGCAACGTGTGGCGGGTTCAATTCCCGCACGGAACAACTCTTTGTGTGATCTACAAATTGTTGTTTCGTGTCCAGGTATCATGTGTCCGTGAATTTGTATCGTTGTAAAGGCACCCGTATGAAGCAACGTTGTTTTTGAAAAAAAACATCTTTTGTTAATCTTCAGATTCTGAGTGATAAATAATTTCATAAATTGATTCATTCAATTGAGCAACTTTTTTTCTAGATGGGCATATCAACTTTATTCTCTCCTGCTGCAAACCTGTCAGGTATCATTGATGGTGCAGAAGCTCACTTGAACACCATATTCCATAAGGTCTACATGTCTGTTGACGAGAAGGGAACTATTGCTGCAGCAGCCACCGCTGATATGTTGGTACCTCTCATGAACAATTTTGTACCACTTCTTGTTAATAGGCCCTTCATATTCTTCATTTGGGACAATGAGAAAGGTGTCGTCCTATTTGAGGGAAAGATTGAAGAGCCCACAGAGTTCGATGCTGTTACTAATAATAAGTTTGGTACGTATTTGTGTTAAATAGTAGCATTTTCAAATAACCCTTTGCAACAGAGACTAAGAAAAAAGGGATAAGATTTGTAATGTGCCTTCTACATTACGATATGTAGCTAGAAGCGAGTAACCAAATAATGTAGATTTTCTTTTACTTTCATAATTCTTGATAGTAATTATTTGTGCCAAATATTTAAATAAGACTAAGTAAATATATTTTTATAGGTCAGCCTGAAAACCAACCGAGTCAGCCAACAAACCAACCAAGTCAGCCAACAAACCAGCCAAGTCAGTCAACAAACCAACCAAGTCAGCCAACAAACCAACCAAGTCAGCCAACAATCCTACCAAGTCAGCCAACCAACCAACGAAGTCAGCCAACAGACGAATCAATTGAGCCAACCAACCAACCAAGTCAGCCAACAAGCCAACCAAGTCAGCCAACAGACGAACCAAGTGAGCCAACAAACCAACCAAGTCAGCCAACAAACCAACCAAGTCAGCCAACAGACCAACCAAGTCAGCCAACAAGAGATCCGTCACAGTCTACGAGTGTACCGACTACAGAATATTCCACGAGGCCATACTACGATGAGCCTTCAATAGACTGGTTCCAAAAAGTTTCCAGTTATTTCGGTTGATTAGTCATTTAATTAATTTGAATAGAGTAATATAATTTCAAGTTTTATATTATTATTTTGACATACCTAACATCGAAATATAAAGGAAATTATTAAGTGTCTTTTTTTAGTAATCTAATTCAATTCCTATTACTATGCATAAGTAACACTATGTAACACTTCATTATTCATTAATAACTAAAATATTTAACATGTAGGTACCTAAATAATACAAAAATGACATGCTACAACGGACTTGGTTAATTATTTAGGGTAACATATTATTAGCGATCAGAAGCTTGGGTATTTAAAAAAACAACATTCTACAAACTAAAACTAAAATAACATTTCTTTTTTTAATTTAAGGAACAAAATAACAATTACTAAAAGCAAGGCTTATCTAGAACAAATCACCACACAATCAATTTGCACATAAATAATCAAAGAAATTATAAGAAAGTACATAAGAATAGAAAAATATAAGTCTCACGATCCTTGAGCGATGTAACCGCTTCGACGACTCTCGAGCAAATGGGCCTGTCAACCCAGTGACGTTTGCTTTTATAGGCTCTTAAAAACTGTCATTCCTAGCAATATATATTGGTACGGTACCGTACATCAAATCAATTGTACCTATATTGGTACAATTGATTTGATGAAATATCTCTTGGTGACTCTAAACTTTAGAGTTATAATTTGAAAATACACTTTAGAGTCTAAAGTGTATTTTCAGGGGAATTATAACTTATAATAGAAGAAATTGGGCAGATTTGGTCTGGAATTCCAGGATAAAATTAAATAAAATTAATTATTTATGATAATTAAATAAAAAGAATATTCAATAAATTCTAAACGACTTAAATTTCTTTTTTTTTTGTAATTATCTGTAAATAACTATCTAATGTTTAACCCTAGTTTCTATTGTGTCATATTGATTTTGAATATCCAAACCAAAATAAATCGAAAAAACATTAATAAGAAGCGAATAATGAAAAAATCAATGTCTTTTTTGTGTTTCTTTAATTTTGCCGGTGTGTGTATTTATGACCAATAATTAATGTTTGCCTGGAGACCAAAAGTATTGCCCATTTAAAAATTCATATTAAAGAGTGTTTTAACACATCTATCCACCAAACATGTTTTCCTCTACTATTTTAGTTGCATTAATAGTTCTGTATAATGATTCATGTCTGTATGCATCCATATTTATCCATATTAGGCCATGAACCGGATTGTATCAGGAAAATCTATATATTAATACGTGATGAAAAAACTTTGAACGCTTTTTACGAAAATTGCACGGACGTAGGAGCATAAAATTTGGTACACTTATAGTTTATGTGTAGGAGAAGTGCAGAACGCTAATATTTTTCAAAAATAATGCTTATAAAGTACATTAAATCTATACTTATAATAAATCTGTAGAGAGGTCAATTCTGTACATGAAATATATTTCCAAAATAACTATCAGCGGGTGATTAGTGATCGATACTGACGCCAAAAATGCAATCAGAAAAAATTATGTCTGTCTTTCTGTCTGTCTGTCTGTCTTTCTGTCTGTCTGTCTGTCTGTCTGTCTGTCTGTCTGTATGTTCTTTATAGAAACAAAAACCACTCGACAGATTTCAACGAAACTTGGTACAATTGTTCTTCATACTCCTGGGCAGGTTATAGTATACTTTTCATCACGATACGATCAATAGGAGCAGAGCAGTGAAGGGAAATGTTGGGAAAACTGGAGAACTTACTCCATTTTTTAAGCTTCCGTCGCGTGTGCAGTCTTAATGGTTAAAGCTACACAGAAATCATGTATAACGGAAATGTTCTCCTTAAAATTGTTTAAAAAATATTCCACGACAGCAAATGTCTATCTTTTATGATTGACTCACAATAACACGTATAAATCCCGATAGCTTAGCAGTTCGGAGCTTTCTGATTATATTTTTGTCTACTCTTACGTTTATAACACTCTTATTCATTCATTCATATTATAACAAATCTGTAGAAGGGTCAATTCTGTACATTGAAAATATTGAAATAATAAATAGCAGGGGGTGTTACTGGATCGATACCAAACCCAAATATGTGATTTTTTTTTGACTGTCTGTATGTTCAGGCATCACATGTAACTAACGGTTCGAGTTCAGCATAATTTATACCTTATTATCCTGGGCATAAAATAGGATACTTTTTATCCTGGAAAAATACGTAGAAAAATATCTTTATTTTTCAGTTTTATTCTGCTCAACAGCAGTAGCTCAATAGAGGGATCTCCTTAATTATTATGGGCCTCGCCGTATTTGGGTCCAATAGATATTTATAAGATGTCATTGTCAGAGTTACACAAAATGGAGAAATAAAACTTCCACGCGAAGACCGACATCCGCGCGGCCGGAGTCGCGGACGGAAGCTAGTCAATAAATAAAACATTACACACACTACCATGCATAGTAGGTACTTATCTCATCATATTTGTTTTCCTGTTCATGATGCGCCGGAATATATTAATTTGAATTTTACAAAACTAATAGCAATTCGTTAAATAAAAATTATCCTTGAACGTATGTTAAGTGGTATTGTAAATTAAATCGTATATGGTCGAATTTCAACCACTAGTTGTTACTAAAGTTCCGAGGCTAAACATTTTTTAAATTTTAAATACAATTTTGAATTTGATTGCTATTATAAAATTGTATCAATAATAGTTATTTGTATTAAATGGCATTGTGTTTCATGTCTATCCGGTGTGTCACATGCAAATTATGAATATTGCGAAAATGCTGTTATTAATATATTTACGGATAACTTTTTCACGGGTCCGGTGACCGCGAACGTGATTGATTAGGGTTCTAGTCGCAGATTTAGACTCACAGTTCAGAGGCAGAGTTATAGTTAAAGCCTACACACCTTAAGATTTACCTGTCCAAATTTAACTGTACAATTTTATCGATTCTTCATTCGATTCAGTTCAAATGTTGGCTGTAGACCCCTTAGCCCCTTATGTTTTAACTGTACCGTTAAGAGACCGTCAGCTTATTGTTACATTCAATATAATAAAATTGGACGCTAAATCAACCAATGATCATGATATTACCACAAAAAACCAACCAACAAAACCCAAACCACCTTTAGACGTAAATACCATCAGGCTAAACATGTTTGGTGTTTAATACTAAAGGGTATTACGTTAGTCACCTTACAGCTACGTCACAGCTGTGTCTTCCACACTTCCATATACTTCGGAGCCAGTGCGTGAGGTAGACGAGGTCTGACGTTACCTGTTCGTGTATTAAAATTATGTGTTAATAAATATAAATAACAGGAAGAAAAATGCGTCTGTCTATAGCCATTGGTAAGTGTTTTATCAATAGTATTTGCTTAAATGTCCCTCTTTTGTGATGCAAAGATTGAATGGGACCGAGATGCTGTTTTGTTTTCAAAAGATAATTAGAATCGGTATTTTCTCTAACGCAATAATCTCTATGGACATGTTCTTTAAAGTTATTGTAAATATATAAAATATGTTTTAAGATAGTTACTGCTTGCTAGCTAACAAGTTATAAGTAAAGCGTAACCAATATTTTGTTAGGAAAACGGTCTTGTTTGTTTCTTACAATTATACGCCTAAACAGCTGAAATGATTATGATGAATTACGTTATAGGAATACTTTTATCTATACATATAATAAATCCGCAGAAGGGTCAATTATGTACATTGAAAATATTGAAAAAATAAATAGCAGGGGGTGTTACTGGATCGATATCAAACCGTGAATATCAAAATGTGAATATTTTTTTTTGTCTGTATGACTGTATGTCTGTCTGTCTGTCTGTATGTTCAGGCATCACGTGAAAACTAATGGTTCGATTTTTAGACTCTTAGTGACTAAAAACCACCCCGTTCCTACTCTCGCTTTTCGAGCCAGAGCCCCGGTAATCCCGATAAACAGTCCGCAGCTAATATCAGCCCTAAATGTGAAATACACTCTTTTTGTATTTTCAAAAGTACCTATAAAAGGTTTAATTGGAATAAATTATTTGACTTTGAACCTGCATTTGACAAAGTTTCTTATAGACACTATAGTTAAGACCCTAATCAGTATTTCTTAATTTAATTCCAGTTGTAATCTTCGCATCAATCCAAAGTTTAGACTGCCACATACCACCGAGGCTGGCTAAAGTTTTCAATTCGCGTCTAAACTATTTTGACATCGACCTCCTTCGATATGTCGCTGAAGGCAAGAGTGGAAACGTGATGGTGTCTCCAGCCAGCATCAAGTCTACTTTAGCGATGTTAATGGAAGGTGCCCAGGGTGCAACAGCTAGAGAAATCCAGACGGCACTAAGACTGTTACCTTATAAAACAGATTATAGAGAGCAGCTCAGTCAGTTTATGATGGATTTAGAGGTAATGGGTTTTTTTTTACTTTTCCTTATTTCAGGTAAATTGGGGCAGGAAATTATACATTTAGATGAGGCAAGGTTTCAATTTTTTACGTTTGATGGGTCGACGTTTTTGGCCGCTATCTCACCTGATGGTAAGTGATAATGCGGCCTACGATGGAGCACGTCTGCCCATAAGCAACCTATTCACTCGGGCTTTGAAGACACTCAGGTTATACCCATCAGGAAACACAGACTTGGGCAAGGAGTTCCATTTCCTAGCAGTTCGCACAAGGAAGCTTGAAGCGAAGCGCTTCGTGCGAGTGGTTGGGATATCTACCAAGAAATGGTGACGCCTCGCCGATTCTCTTGTGGTTCGATGATGGAAAGGACCAGGGGGAATCAAGTTGTGGGTCAGTGGGTAGCCTTAGTGGTGTAATTCCCCCGTACTCTCTCCGAACAAAATTTTGTAAGGAAACAACGTGAAATATTTTGTATCTGTCTTCCTCAACTTGTGATTTGCATGTATTAAGACCAGTCTATGAGAACCAGTGTGACGAGTGCATTAGGTACCTTTAAATACTTCCAAGAAACTAAGAAGTTTCGGCGTAAACATTAGGTAAAAATAGGTTTCTTATTCATAGATCAACTTCGACTAGCGTGGTTTTAAACGAATATATTGAGTTCTTGTAATCGTAATAATAAATACAGCGAAATATGAAATCAATAAAACTTCATTTTGTGTAGAAGTAGGTAACGTTCTGTCTTTCTTTGTTTTATGGGATAAGTGGGGCAAACGAGCAGACGCACACTTGATGGTAAGCGATCAGCGTCGCCCATGGACATCCGCAATATCAGAGGAGATAGAAGTGCGCTGCTGGTCTTGAGGAAGCCTACATGTTCCTATACATAACGACTGCCTCATTGGTCAAGTGGTCGCAAGTGCGACTGTCGGACAAGGGGTCTCGGGTTCGATTCCCGGGTCGGGCAAAGTTTTACTGAGATCTTTTCGGTTTTCGAAAAATACCCAGTAGCAGCATGGAATCTGGAATTGTGCCCATTGTATGGCAATAGGCTCACCTCCTATATATGCATATTATGCATAATTATTTAGATGTTCTACGGGATATGACAAGCACAGAAACTAAAGCTAAACCGATTTCCAGAAAGTCGTTATAGAACTAGTTTAATGTTAAAAGAGGCTGCAGTACATATTAAACTATTAATATAAGGGTTGTTGGGGAATTCCATACAAGTTGAGTGGCGGTGAATATTTCTCAGGGTGTTGAGTTTTTACTTTCCAGATATAAATGTAAGATTGTGTATAAATACAGTTAACTTGTAAAATACACTTACCTTGAAAATAATTTATCTAAGGTAAACTACATAAATACATATGGTTCTAAGTTATATGGACGTGGACATTAAATACTCGTACGTTGTTGTCCATGTAATTTAGATTTAATATTGTTTTAAAATTATGGGATCATATAGAGGTGGCTAAAAAAATGACGAGGTGGCCCAGTGGTTTAAGACACCCGCTTCTCATGGGCGTGGCTTCGAAACCTACTAACGGCAAGTATCAATGTGACTTTATCCGAGTAAAGGAAAATATCGTGAGGAAACCTGGGCTTATAAGTTTGAAATCGCCAACCCGCATTGAGGAAGCGTGGTGAATAATGCTCAAATCTTTTCCACGTGAGAAGAGGCCTTTGGTCAGCAGTGGCCACATATAGGCTGATGATGTGATGTGATGTGATGTGATAGTTTTATCTCAGGTTATAAAAATATTTTACCTTTTTCGATAGTATAACAAATTATCTGGTTTAGGTTCAGTCATGCCCTAAAAACCTTCCAGGCAGTCATATCAATTGTTCTAATAAAATACTATTTCACACTCAAAATCCACAAAATTTGTTTCAGATAAACTCATCAAGTGTGACGGTACATAATGCGAACGGACTGTTCGTGTCGAAGCCATTGCAGCTGAAGAAAGAATACGAAATGTTGGCGAAACGTGTTTATTTCTCTAAAGTGAACAAATTAGATTTCAATGATCCACGCACTGCCGCCGATGAGATCAATGGCTGGGTGAACAGTAAAACTGGGGGCTTGATCCCAGCTATTTTAGATCAAGGTAAGGGAACAGTTTCATATCCATACAGTACTCTCCGAAACACCCTTGAACCTTAAGGAAATGTGCTATATTCTTAATAAGGTGTGTGACAGGCAATAATGCCTTTAATGGCAATGGAGGGTTTACCTGTTTTCCATAATCTTTATGATTCCGAGAATCGAACTAGTGTATCGACTGACGGGATGTTATGTATGTATAAAACTACTTTTTGCTTACTTTTGTTGTATTTGTCATTCCAGCCCACATCAATCCTAAGGCGGAGTTATTGTTGACAAGTGCCCTCTACTTCAAAGGGACTTGGCTCAACGAGTTCGACCGCAAGCAAACCCATGGAGAGTGTTTCTACAGGAACGGTGTTTGTAAAACCGTAGCCATGATGAATTTGGAAGCAGAACTCAATTATGCCCACGTGGACGACTTGAGAGCTCATGCCTTGGAACTGCCGTACCAGGTGAGTTGGCAAAAATTTCTACGACACCTTACTTATCAAAGGGTTATCAAAAATAAGTCATGGTGTTACGATATAGTAATCTATGTTTATGTTTCCCCTCCGCCCACCTCTGTTGTTTCTTACAAAACTCGGCCATGGGCTTCTTCATGGACATACATATTATATTTACTGCAAGTTTCGAGTCATTCACGTCTAGTTTGATGTAACTTGGGTTTATTTACTACACTGTCTTTCCTGATACTGTTTAATGTATGTATATTAATTGCAGTGTTATTTATCTTCCTCATCTCTGTAATTATCATAATTATCGTATTTAACAAATATTTTTTTCTTTGGCAGAACAAGCGTTACTCAATGATGATCCTCATGCCCCAAGACCGTGATGCTGGATTGGCTCTCATACGTGATCTTCCCTACATCGGATTGCTGAAGATATCCAATATGTTGCAGCCTACACCCGTCGTCCTCACGATGCCCAAGTTCACTGTTGTGTATGGAGACGATATGGTAGCACCTTTGAAGAACGTAAGTACTATTTTAACATAATAAATACTACATTACGTTCGTTATATAACTTTATATTTACTTAGACTTTGTGTATCTTATACAACTAGAAATAATGTATAAACTCAATAATACTTGTGTTGTGACTATCAGTATTTACTTCTGCGGTCAATTGCTAGACGATAGTTAAACTATACAACCTTTTGGCGCGGTGGTTGGGCAATCGGCTGTCACGCAACGTGTGGCGGGTTCGATTCCCGCACGGAACAACTCTTTGTGTGATCCATAAATTGTTGTTTCGGGTCCGGGTGTCATGTATCCGTGAATTTGTATCGTTGTAAACGCACCCGTATCAAGCAACGTTGTTTTTGAAAAAAAAACATCTTTTGTTAATCTTCAGATTCTGAGTGATAAATAATTTCATAAATTGATTCATTCAATTGAGCAACTTTTTTTATAGATGGGCATATCAACTTTATTCTCTCCTGCTGCAAACCTGTCAGGTATCATTGATGGTGCAGAAGCTCACTTGAACACCATATTCCATAAGGTCTACATGTCTGTTGACGAGAAGGGAACTATTGCTGCAGCAGCAACCGCTGATATGTTGGTACCTCTCATGAACAATTTTGTACCACTTCTTGTTAATAGGCCCTTCATATTCTTCATTTGGGACAATGAGAAAGGTGTCGTCCTATTTGAGGGAAAGATTGAAGAGCCCACAGAGTTCGATGCTGTTACTAATAATAAGTTTGGTACGTATTTGTGTTAAATAGTAGCATTTTAAAATAACCCTTTGCAACAGGGACTAAGAAAAAAGGGATAAGATTTGTAATGTGCCTTCTACATTACGATATGTAGCTAGAAGCGAGTAACCAAACAATATTGATTTTCTTTTACTGTCATCATTCTTGATAGTAATTATTTGTGCCAAAATTTAAATAAGACTAAGTAAATATATTTTTATAGGTCAGCCTGAAAACCAGCCGAGTCAGCCAACAAACCAACCAATTCCGCCAACAAACCAACCAAGTCAGTCAACCGACCAACCAAGTCAGCCAACCAACCAACCAAGTCAGCCAACCAACCAACCAAGTCAGCCAACCAACCAACCAAGTCAGCCAACAAACCAACCAAGTCGGCCTACAAACCAAAGAAGTCAGCCAACAAACCAACCAATTGAGCCAACCAACCAACCAAGTCAGCCAACAAGTGATCCGTCACAGTCTACGAGTCAACCGATTACAGAATATTCCACGAGGCCATACTATGATGCGCTTCCGATAGGCTGGTTCCGAAAGGTTTCCGGTTATTTGGGTCGAGTGCCATACCATTTCATTGGAGTAGAGTAAGATAATTTTAAGTTTTATATTGTGGCGACACATTGACAAGTAACAAGTGACAGATGACAGAAGTCGCACATAGACTATCGACGAGCAAATCAATGGATGACGTCACAAATATCCTGCATCGCACATACGAAGTTTACATGCGAAATAACACGGATAGAAAATCCCAACGAACAACAGTTGGGCAGTAAGCCCGCCAGGCATGATCACCTCGCCTGGTCGGAGGATCCTCCTTTTCTTAGGGAACTTTACTCGCTGTTCCCTAAAGTGGTGACCCCGACGTGATTGAAACCAACCTTCACGGAGCAGATCAGCACCGTCATCCTTATCGTCATCTCCCTCACCCATCACTTCTCCGCTGAGCGGTAATCAAGTCGCAGCCAACCAGCATCCTCGGCCTCATCAGGGACCACCACACGCTACATCGAAGATATGCAGCCTGGTTCTTCCCTACGGCCTCATCAGCGTCTAGGCACAGCATTCTCTGCACACGGTCTGAGGACACCTTCCTCCCGTCAACGCAGACTACTACGCCACTACGCACCTACCCTCGCAGCATCAATTCCCCGACTCACCGTGGGACACTGCGAGCCTCACTACTCCGACTCACTGGAGTATCACCCTGCACCGCTCACCCGACTCACTGGGCATTCAGCGGCACAGTTCCGACTCACTGGAACTAAGGGACATTCTACACTGGCTCTGGCACCGCTCATCTCAAGCATCGACAGCCGTCTCAACAGGATCGACCTCCGGTCTTGGGGGGGAGTGATGTGGCGACACATTGACAAGTAACAAGTGACAGATGACAGAAGTCGCACATAGACTATCGACGAGCAAATCAATGGATGACGTCACAAATATCCTGCATCGCACATACGAAGTTTACATGCGAAATAACACGGATAGAAAATCCCAACGAACAACAGTTGGGCAGAAAGCCCGCCAGGCTGATCACCTCGCCTGGTCGGAGGATCCTCCTTTTCTTAGGGAACTTTACTCTCTGTTCCCTAAAATATTATTATTTTGACATACCTAACATCAAAATATTAAGGAAATTATTAATAGTCTTTTCATAAGTAACACTATGTAACATTTCATTACTCATCAATAACTAAATATTTTACATGTACCTAAATACTACAAAAATGACATGCTACAACGGACTTGGTTAATTATTTAGGGTAACTAACCAACATAGGTACAATTGATTTGATAAAATATCTCTTGGGGGACTCTAAAGTGTATTTTCAGGGGAATTATAATTTATAATAGAAGAAATTGGGCAGATTTGGTCCAGAATTCCAGGATAAAGTTAAATAAATAAATAAAATTAATTATTTATGATAATTAAATAAAAAAAATATTCAATAAATTCTAAATGACTTAAATTTCTTTTTTTTTTGTAATGATCTGTAAATAACTAATGTTTAACCCTAGTTTCTATTGTGTTATATTGATTTTGAATATCCAAGCCAAAATGAATCGAAAAAACATTAATAAGAAGCGAATAATGAAAAAATCACTGTCTTTTTTGTGTTTCATTAATTTTGCCGGTGTGTGTATTTATGACACGATATTTCTGACCAATTAAAGTTTGCCTGGAGACCAAAAGTATTGCCGAATTAAAAATACATATTAAAGAATGTTTTAACACATCCATCCACCAAACGTGTTTTCCTTTGGTATTTTGGTTGCATTTATAGTTCTGCATAATGATTCATGTCTGTATGTACTCAATAATATATTCCAAAATCAGGTCATGAACCGGATTGTATCAGGCAAATTGTTATTAAAGTTCCAAGGTTAAAGATTTTTTCAATTTTCAATACAATTTTTAATTTGATTGCTATCATAAAATTGTATCAATTATTATTTGTATTACCTACAATGACATTGTGTTTCATGTCTATCCGGTGTGTCACATGCAAATTATGAATATTGCAAAAATGCTGTTATGAATATATTTACGCATAAATTTTTCACGGGTCCGGTGACCGCAAACGTGATTGATTAGGGTTCTAGTCGCAGATTTAGAGTCCTGACTGGGGCAAAACATGTATGACAAAAATCCCTGTAGCTTTTTCTCTCCGGGTTTCTTAAATCGAAAGTGGTATTGAACACAGTTCCTAATAGACTCAACTACATTCTATTTGAACGTGAAATAAAAACAAATTTAGGTACAGAACCTCAATACAAAGAAAATGAAATTGACTTAATATAAGTAGGTGAGTATTTATTAGGTAGGTAGATAGCATCATGCTTATTACCTTCAAAGTCAATCATCACGACTTCTTATATCGTGATAACCTCATTTTTTGTAGACCTGGTCATCGCACTCAACTTCCTAAGGCTAGTATCAAGATCACGAAATTTGATTCTATAACATTCTGCTGACATGTTGATATTCACAACTCAAATTAATTTTGAATTGACGGTATAACAGGACTGCCTGTCTTAATGTGCTTTTTCACCAGAGATGTGCTATGCTACAAGATGGAATAGCTAAGTAGCAGCTATGTAGCTGTGCGAGTAAGATGTGCTATGAAGATGCGCCACCGCAAAGTAGCTATGCGAGGAAGATGCGAAGTTCGAGTAAGCGGTGTATCGATAGTAGGCCATCCATAGCACGCATCTTTCCATATAAAAATCATAGCTCAGCAGAGTCCATTTCCACCAGTGCTAAGCTATGTGTACCGATGAATGTGATTGGTGGAAACCAAACGCATTCACACAACGTTGCATAGTACATCTTTAGTGAACCCTTAACGTCCATTCAAAAAGAAAAAAAAATCATTTGGTACAATCAATATCACGTAATGATATCGTCTTTTCTTTCCTATCCATGTTCCAAGTAGATTCGGAATGTCACTGAGTTTCAAGCAGATTCAGCTGTGTGAACAGCCAAAACTTTCGATTAATTATAAGTAACAACCTGGTTGGCAATTATGTTTATCTGATAACAGGTGGTATAGATACGGTAAGTATGGCGACGACGTGAAGAGGTACAAAAGGGGGCTGAGCAGCTTTTAAAACAATTTTCTAATCTCGAAGTCTATGGACCCCACGAGCTCTACTCACCGCATTTTAAAGTATCTAAAAACAGCAAACTCCTTGAAGATCCTTCCTTTAAATATGTATTATATTCGCCCATTCGCCCAATTTCCAGATACGAGTACATGGCGTCATTTTAAGACGACAACACGATTAGAAGTTTCCAGATCGAAATCCATGAAAATGGGCTCGATAAATAGTGGCGTTGTAAATACGTTTCAGTTTAGTATTTTGCAGAAACAAGCCTTTAATATATTAAAATAAATACTCATTAGTTACAACAAAACGGAGTCAGTAGGACACATCTTGAAATATACAACTTATACAGTAAAATGTAAATGGGATACTATTCTGGTTAATAAATAAATTCATATATCAACTTAAAGTATCTTTAAATCATTTCAGACGTGCTTGGAAACAAGCTTCATTTTAAAAGTGGGATTTTAGGACACTTGGGTCCTTTCGTCCGCGCTGGGACCGATTTTACTTGGCACGCAAAAAATTATGGCACCAGTTTTGTTTACTTCTCTTTAAATACAAGAATCGATTCGAGACTCAAGTCTTGCCTTTGTTGAAGTGAGGAAATATTGTTAATAATATTTTTATTTTAGAGGATGAAAATAATATAAATTTGCCTAGAGACTGAAAAGAATGAACTTAATATTTTATGTGTCGTAAAATGTAAACAACATTTTGGCATTTCTTTCTCGTGCTTTACAGGAGCTGCAGGAGAACAGAAATCAGAATAGATCCCAACGTGATCTTATCACAACATTCGAACCAATAGTAGTTTAAACTTTAAGAGATCTTTCAAATCCTCCCCAATTAAAATCAAACACAACTTGTTTTTGTCAAACCAACCAGTTCTGGATACCATTGGCATCCAACAGGACTTATTCTAAAATAAACAAAAATGTGTGGTATGTATTTAGGCCAAAAACAATCCAATTATAATTCTGAGAAGGGCATAGAAGCTCAGTATAATTATTGGCAGGTAAACAACCTACGTCTGACCTGTTGCTGACCAAAACAAAAGCATACTTGTACATAATCCAATGACTTCTTCCGTCTTGGGCGAGGCGAGAGGGAGTGTCAGACTCTCATTGACTAAAAACCACCGGAGCCCCGGTAAACCCGTTCCGGAATACTCGTACATAGGTTTAAAATTACCCTGTTAATAAGTTAAATACATCTTATACTAAACTCTAGAACTACTGCTCTGGTTTGATTTCAAAAATTATTGCCTTAAAACTTGACGCTACGGGCAATAGGAGCTGAGCAGAGCGAGTGATACTGCGCCCGTAGTTTTTTAATAATACAAATTCACTTAAGCAAGTTGGCACGCTGGTAAGTGAAATCATAATAAAATTATTATTGTTTCTAAATAAAGAGTGAGACTGTCACATCGAACTCAATCACAAATTCTGTGAAGCGAATTTCGAAATCGAAAAGTACAATAATTGTCCTATAGTTTAATGATGATGTTTAATAATGTGCTTAGAAACAAAATCATCTAGAATCTTGAGCGGTGTTTGGAATGATCTTGAACATTGTAGATTGAAAGTCGTGCACACTTCAACTTAATAACTTGATAGTGGGTCAGTATGGTATGTGCGGAAAATTCCTATCAGAACAAGTATCTAAGTCTACTGAATATCGAATAAGTAAAAGTTACATTGTTTTCTAAAGAATTAGGGACCGGTGTTATTTTTTTACTTTAAGCGTTGCCCCACACTAGAATTACTTTCTGTGTCGTGGGTGCGTTTACAAACATACAGGTTCACATACACATGACACCCAGACCCGAAACAACAATTTGTGGATCACACAAAGTGTTGCTCCGTGCGGGAATCGAAGCCGCCACACGTTGCGAGACAGCCGCTTACCCAGCTACGACACGAACCATGGTGGTTATAATATGTGGATCACTCACGTCAGTTGTTACACAAAAAACCTTTATATAAACCAATATTATTAGACATTGATTGGAAGTTTAAATTAACAGTATATGTATTAAGTAGTCATAAAAATATGAACATATGTGTGTCTGTCAATCACTCATTTCGATTGAATCTTTCTAACTTTCCAAAGCGTTGATTAGGTCTTCAGGTTTTTTAGTATTTTTTTACGACTTGTGTTTTTAAAACAACAACTTTTTAAAATTCAAGAGCTATTTATATAGGAGTGTATAAACTCCTAATGATTGATTTGTAATAAAACTATATATTCTTTTTTTGATGACGAGGGAACCTTGGAAAGCCGCATAGCTTTTTGGAGAGTAATAACTAGGGAGTGTTGGATTCTTATTTCACTAAAATCAACCCGGTGGCCATCATCAACACATATTGGGGTTTGGTTCTCTAATAGAGCTCTTCGGTGTAACGCCTATTACGGCATATCCCTAAGGAAACGTGATTTTTCCTTAAGCCTCACTGTGGTACGAAACAACTGGGCCACCATCTTCCTTGAGGACATTGGGTGGGCGCCTAGAGACCCACTCTGAGCGCTCGTGACCCCAAAGGTCTGTCTGCAGACGGTTGCGTCTGTGCCTTCTAAGAGCGGGATCGATGCTCTCACGATCCGGCTCAACAGTTTCGTTTTCGCACATTACCATTTAACAAAAAGAGACCTTAACTACTGTTAGTAAAAATAGGACCCATGCTGGTTACTCCTCGATCGTGTGCTGTGTGGAATACAGCTCACGTCCTCAGGGGAGACAATTTGCTGTGGCCCAATTCTTTTTAGTTAGGCACTAAAGGAGACGCGCTCCTCTCGTTTCAGCCGGGCTTCGAGGTGAGGTACAATGGCTTTGACAAATAAAACTATGCTTATGCACTCCTAAACCACATGTTCGTTTATTCTTTCTTAAAGCGATAAGGTGATATTGTGTACTTGATAAGCACTGTACACAGTTGGTACAAGACAAGATTTTTCCGAATATATAATTATCCAAAATATATATTTGTCCTAATTTCATTTTCTAAATCCTACCTTGGTTTTCTGGGTCACTGTTTGACCAGATGCTCATATTATATATTTAAAGTTGTCACACCTACTTTGCTTATTTATTTCGACATTTTCAAGAATACAATGGTAACTTTCTTTTTTGAACAATATACCTATTAACTAAGTAGAACTATGAACTAAGTATGATATATGCATATAATGTAGTTTTATTGCAAAAATGATTTCTGCCTACATTTTCTAGACTAAAAAGTGTTGAAGCTGAGAAAAATGGTTCATAGAAATTGCAAAATTTAGAGAAACTGCCACTGCTAAATAAGACCTTACTTCTGAATTTTAATGTTTTCTCCATGGGTAATATGTTTATAAGGGTGCTTTTCTACCAGGGATGTGCTATGTAGCTATGATATTATATAATATGAAGATGTAATAGCTAAGCTGTAAACCTATGTGACCGTTTCCACTGATAATAAGTTATGTAGCTGTGCGAGGAAGATGCGGAGCTCGAGTATGCAATGTATCGATAGTAGGGAAACTATCAATAGCTCGTATCTTTCCATATAAATATCATAGCTTTGCTGAGTCCGCTTCCATCAATACTAAGCTACGTGTACCAATAATTATAAATGGTGGAAAAAGAAACGCATCCACAGCAACGTAGCATAGCACATCTCTGGTGGAAAGCACTCTAAAAATTTGGTTTGTTTTGTAGTTATAAAACCTTCGACTTTCCCACTGCCGATGCCGTGACAAAAATATTGAATGCCATTAATTACATTCATGTTTCCTTCATCTCTCTAACACGAGGAAAAGTCAAGTTCCTGATTATTTGATTACAATCGCACATGCAACTGTCCAATCAGCGGCCATGTTGCATGCCCGCAGTTTAAGTAATTGCTTAATACAAAGCAGGAATTTCTAAGTTATAATAGTTTAATCAGTGTTTAACATCCCTCTTGGTGGGTTGGTTGGGCATTCTCTTTAAAGGCTTTTGTTGAGTGTGTAGATAGTTAAGAAGGGTAAATGTTTTTACTTCCAACTTGAACGGTAAGAACCAGTGACTAGTCAAGTGCTGATTTTAATCAACAAATTAATGGATCCAGGTGCTGATTTAAATGGGATATTTTAATTGATTTGAAAATCACGGTTTACTCATATACTTTAACGGAGAAAATCTCTACTAGTTTCGAGTCCCAGAGGGACTATTCATCATAAACAGCGTGCGCAGACGCGGCGACGTTGTGCAGCCTACTGTACTGTACTGAGTAAGTTTAGTTTGTCACACGAGAGTTATTATAAAAAATATATTTACATAATATGCACTAAATAGGTATCGATAAGTACTACTATCGCAACTTCGTCGATTAAAGGGCATGGTCTTGGTTTCATTCATAAAGTCTGTTAAATTGCAACCGTTCTTCATGACCAGTAAGTGCATTTTCTTTGAACTATTAATATGCTATTATTTCCTAGTACATACTCATGTATTTGTTTCCGGAGGAAGATATGACAGGTGGGATGGGGCAATGAATACATAAATAGGTAAATGGTAAGTACTTCATTGGTCTAGTCACACACATATAACATAGCAGGGTAAGAAGGTATGCACATAATAATATCTATTTAATAATGTTACATTTGCCAGTTACCTGTGTTAAAAGTCTCCCCAGTATGGACTGGGATTTTATCCTGTGTCGTGGCCCCCCCACGACACAGGAGAAAATCCCAGTCAGCCAATCCCGTTTAAAAACATACAAGTTCACACACACATGACACTCAGACCCGAAACAAAAATTTGTGGATCACACAAAGATTTTCTCCGTGTGGGAATCGAATTCCCACCGCGTCTGTTGTCCTTATCTTGAGATAGTTGGGGTTTGTAATTGATTACAAACTTCCAGTTGTTAATATTAAACTTCTGATAGTCGAAAATCCTAATAATATTGATAAAATCATGATCGTAAATGAAATCATAACCCCTTGAGCAACCCAAGTACCTAGCTTCACTGACGGACAGACTGACAGACTATTTATTTCTTTATTTGTTGACATTTCAAAAGTGCCTATTTGTGGTTCACTTGGAATAAATGATTTCATTTTAATTTTGCTAAACAGTTGTGCTTGCGACCCTCCGGCCCAACTTCGGATACAGTCAATACGCATAATTTTAAAATTAATGTTTGGATCTAATCATCAGGATTAAGAGGTAATTAGGTATTAATTGACTGTGGTAATTACTGACCCCGATACTATCTGCGCATGCACAGAATAAAGATTAGGCTACGCTTCTCTATTTGAGAAGGATTTAATCTTTTACAAGTTATTTATATCTAAATATGGCATATTAAGGGCAATATTTTTTTTTAATCAATGGTTTAGTTGAACTGAAGTTTCAATTAAAATAAATAAAAATCTCAATTGAATACTTACCGAATATGACTTAGACCGAAAATTCACTTTTAATCTAAAAGATCTTGTTCGAAAAACCTATAAATTAGATAAGCAATAAATTAAAAAAGAAATTGGTTAGTTATTAATAACATCGCTAGTTATCTGTGACGTTTCACGGACCTTTCTTTCTATCATCGGCCATTTTTTTGTTGTGTTTATATTTTGGTTTCATATTATGCTCGATATCCCAGGACTTGTGTAGACTTGATAATGTTTAGAATGGACATCATTTGTTTTTATAAGGTTTTTTTTTAAATAAAGTATTTTTAAGTAACGTTATTGATGAAAATACATATGACTTACTTTACTTTATTTTTCAAACTAATAAGATTAATAAATAACATAGGTTCATACATTTTTCACATTAAAATTTTTTGACCAGATTAGTTAGTAAATTATTTATTAAAAATTTGTACGTGACGAGTCAGACCGATTTGTCTTTCTGGATATCTAATTTAGCCGTGTTATAATTTAATTAAAATAATTTACGATGAGTAGGTACTAATTTCGCACATAAAGTTTTACAACATACACTTAAAGTCATAAATAACCAGTCAAAGATGCTCTGAAGTACAAAACAAGTTCATAACAATACCTAAATTAAACATGTGGGGCCTTTATGTCACCGGCACGTCTGTCAAACAGAAACTAAAACAAAAAAAGCAATAGAAATGCATCATACAGCACCACGGCGCCTATTCTACGCTCATTGTGACTTCTTCAAACATAACTGTTAATGTCTAGATATAAACGCGCGCGACCAGCTTCCGGGCACGTCATTCTCTATCGAGCACGGCGCAAGCGTAGCCGCACGCTTCCCGCGCTTTTTTGACATTACAATAAAAAAGTGTTTTTACTTTTTAATTAGTGCCTGTGTTGCAAGCCAGCATGTAAGTAGTTTCATTATTATTTTAAGTCGGACGTTGACATTTTTAGTGTAGAATGTAGGTCACAACGTTTTGTTATGCGCTGCTTAACGGGCCCTGTTTATAGTAAAGCCTTTATCAATTCGCAGTAAAAGGTTTATTTATACTTGCCATGGATTAATGGGTTTTAGGTTAGCGGGTTAAGACAAATTTTATGCGTGCCACTTATTTTATTAATTAAAACCGGCAAAAGTATTGCTAACCGGATTTACCGCTTGTTTTAATTAAAAATCAGTGTCATATTTTTCTCTTAAAAAATAATGCCATGCGAAAATAAAAGTGAGCTAAACAGCCTACTTATTGTTCTCTTTTTAAATTATACGGAGATGCGACATTAATGTAAAATGAAGAAACAAAATAAAACTAGAAACCAGCCGTGTAGGGACTAGTTTTTTTTTAAATTCTTTGTATATTTTTTTGGTAAATACGTGAACCTGACTTTTAGTATTATTTTTTAGTTAGCACCTCGTCCTCCTTGAAATGGTTTGCTTATAGCTTATTTAGGTAGATGACGGACTTAGGACGTTTCCTATGACCGTGAACAAACATTTTTGATTTATTTTTCATTTAACATAACAATAAGTGATTGTTCAGAAGGGCTTTGGGATATTTATAGTACATTTATGCGTGTATTTTATTCTTAGTTTGTTTTTAAATTAAAATTATAATGATTTGAATACTTGTATTATGTTAATTAAGTAGTTTTAATTAATGATAATCATGTTTATAATGTAATTGTTTTCCTTGAAGGGATAAACAGGCTATTTCACTATTTATTACATTAGTTTGTATTTATCACTTATTATTCCCATTACTTGTTACTCGTGAGTCTATTAATCACATGGTGATGATAATGAACACACTAATATGCATATCAGTGACGATACCTATATCTTATATCGTTCCATCACTGAATTTAACTTGGAGCTTAATCTACCTAATCTGCTCGTTTTCAGTAACCTCTCTTAAAGTTCAAGGTATCCCTAAGCTAGGTAACATTTAATAACATTTTGGTTTTCCTCAACCTATACAGAGAGACTTAAGAGTTAAGTTAGGGGTGAATTTTGGAGTTCCCTCACGCTATGTAACTTGGTGAAGAATCTAGGCATAATCTAACATTGTAATTTAGATAGACGGGTGTTTCTTCAAAAACCTTAATTTTTATTTAACAAATCATTATTCTCCCGCGTTGTTAAGCATCGTGGTAGCTTATTTATCATCCTTATTTTGATTGGATTAGTTGGGAGCAGTGTCACAGCTTAAGTTATTGAAACCAAATTTTCTGTTTCAATCGGCAGAATTTATTATATATTAAGTTTTAAGTGACGATAATGACGCTGTCAACTTTTTGTTATATTTTTGAAGTAGGTATCACTCAGACACTAAATCTGGGGGCACGGTAGTGCCCCCGCCAAGACGAGCCAAGCGAAGCGCAAGCGCAAGGGCACTACCTACCTTTTCTCGAAGCGCTTCGTCGTATTTTTGAACCTTCATAACTTGAGTTTGGGTTATACCAGATAAACAAAATTTTCAGGATATAATGTCAGTGGTAGACTTAATAAACCTCTAAAGTTTCAATTGCATAGCTCTTATACTTTATAGTGGAGTGCCTGGAGCATTCAAAACCGTAAAACCTCGGATTAGAGTTACAGTGAATGAATTAATATGATCGATGTGGGATATTGTTTTTTAAACTATAAATTGCAATGTTTACCCAAAATTTTTTTGTGCACTCCATTTTTTTATTGTTTAAACAAATTATTATAAAAAATTAATGTTTGACCATATATTTTCACTTTAAACAGTATTTTTTTTATTTATATGTTAAATCTTACCTGAGTAGACATATAGGAACATTTTTCAAAGATACCTGTGTATAAAAATAGCAGTATCTCGAACAGGTAGAAAAACGTGGAGGGGAGAGCGGAGCGACAGCTGCTATGTACAATGGAACTTCTTGGCCAGTTTAATTATAAATGAAACGCACTTTATTGTGTACATTGAAAAAAATACGGTAATTAATTATGACTAATGAAAAGAAAAAAAAAATTGTACAAAATCTGTTTATTTAAATATATTACATGGTTGTCTACATCAAATATTTTCTTCTACTTCATCTATCTGTATTATAGGTGAAGTATTGGAACAACTATTTCCGCTGCACTGTAAACATGATACACTGCAGTATAAACTACACTCGCGAGCAACCAAATCGACTCAACCTACATGTGCGCATTTGAAGATGTTTTCTTTAAAAAATACTGAATTGTTTTTAAAAACTGATATATCATTAGAAAGCTTACAACTTCAGCTTTATATTGGTACCATTATTATAAAAATTGTATCAGTACTTTTTAAAATATTTAACTTAATTCAGCGGACTAGAGTATTTGCTCACTACGACTCCAACAAGTTATAACACAAACTACCCCTATAAAACCTCCACATTAAGGTTAACTTTATCTGTGGCTTATCGAAAGTTGATCGTACACATCTCCGCAAAAACGCTTCATTTTATTTCCAAAAATATTGGATACGACACCAGAAGACGCCGCTCAAGTCGTTGCTCTACTGGAACAAGGACTAAGTCAGCGAAGAGTTGCTGCTCATCTGAGTTTGAGCCAATCTGCAGTATCAATAGTGTACAGAAGGTATCAAGATACTGGTGCCTTCAATCGAAGACCAAGAATAAGCCGCCACCGGTCCACCACGGAGAGTGACGACCGTTTTATTATTTCAACTTCACTACGAAATCGTCACTTAACCGGTGTCGATGTTCAACAGGAACTCAGAAGAGTTCGAAGAGTGGCTGTCAGCGAGTGGACAGTACGGAGATGGTTGAAGGAAGCCAACCTCACCCCTAAACGGCCTACCACAGGCCCGAAATTGACGACCCGCCATCGGCAAGCGCGCATTCAATTTGCCCGAGAACACCTGGCCAGTTCGCCCGGCGTTCCGTATGACTACCTTGCAGACACATTCTGCATTCGGCAGTTAATAAGACTGGCCTCCATTGTTCTATGCTCCAATCGAGGTGTTCTCGGGCAAATTGAATGCGCGCTTGCCGATGGCGGGTCGTCAATTTCGGGCCTGTGGTAGGCCGTTTAGGGGTGAGGTTGGCTTCCTTCAACCATCTCCGTACTGTCCACTCGCTGACAGCCACTCTTCGAACTCTTCTGAGTTCCTGTTGAACATCGACACCGGTTAAGTGACGATTTCGTAGTGAAGTTGAAATAATAAAACGGTCGTCACTCTCCGAGGTGGACCGGTGGCGGCTTATTCTTGGTCTTCGATTGAAGGCACTAGTATCTTGATACTACCTGTACCCTCTTGATACTGCAGATTGGCTCAAACTCAGATGAGCAGCAACTCTTCGCTGACTTAGTCCTTGTTCCAGTAGAGCAACGACTTGAGCGGCTTCTTCTGGTGTCGTATCCAAAATTTTTGGAAATAAAATGAAGCGTTTTTGCGGAGATGTGTACGATCAACTTTCGATAAGCCACAGATAAAGTTAACCTTAATGTGGAGGTTTTATAGGGGTAGTTTGTGTTATAACTTGTTGGAGTCGTAGTGAGCAAATACTCTAGTCCGCTGAATTAAGTTAAATATTTTAAAAGTACTGATACAATTTTTATAATAATGGTACCAATATAAAGCTGAAGTTGTAAGCTTTCTAATGATATATCGGTTTTTAAAAGCAATTCAGTATATTTTTAAGAAAACATCTTCGAATGCGCACATGTAGGTTGAGTCGATTTGGTTGCTCGCGAGTGTAGTTTATACTGCAGTGTATCATGTTTACAGTGCAGCGGAAATAGTTGTTCCAATACTTCACCTATAATACAGATAGATGAAGTAGAAGAAAATATTTGATGTAGACAACCATGTAATATATTTAAATAAACAGATTTTGTACAATTTTTTTTTCTTTTCATTAGTCATAATTAATTACCGTATTTTTTTCAATGTACACAATAAAGTGCGTTTCATTTATAATTAAACTGGCCAAGAAGTTCCATTGTACATAGCAGCTGTCGCTCCGCTCTCCCCTCCACGTTTTTCTACCTGTTCGAGATACTGCTATTTTTATACACAGGTATCTTTGAAAAATGTTCCTATATGTCTACTCAGGTAAGATTTAACATATAAATAAAAAAATACTGTTTAAAGTGAAAATATATGGTCAAACATTAATTTTTTATAATAATTTGTTTAAACAATAAAAAAATGGAGTGCACAAAAAAATTTTGGGTAAACATTGCAATTTATAGTTTAAAAAACCATATCCCACATCGATCATATTAATTCATTCACTGTAACTCTAATCCGAGGTAAAAACCCCCAGGCGCTCCACTATTAGATTTTATTGATATCTAAAATACCCCGAGTTCGTCACTCACTCACTCACTGATGATCAACAAAATTCTTAAGGTACTTCCTGAAGTCCTAGAAAACTGAAATTTGGTATGTAAGCTAGTATTAGTACCCAAACAACAAAAAAATCCTAAAACTTGGAACTTTTACCCCCAACCCCTTAAACTAGGGGTGAAAGTTTGTTCGAGACTTCCGCAACTTTTGACGCTAGAGGTCTGAATGCGGCCGCGGAGGGGTAAAAATCTGAAATAGGGAAACTTAATTCCCTATTTCCTGCTTGAGATCTGAAAATTATACACAAGTACATAGAACACAAACTTTTCATCAAATCAAAACATTATCCTACCCATAAGTACTTAGATATGAATAATATTACTACACTTCACTTCGGTAAGTGTTTATTAATCAACCTATACTTTTGAACATAAGCATCGTAAGTATAGTATGCGCCAACGCCCGCCGCCTGCCCCCTCGACCCCGCGCAGTAGCTAAAAATAATCGGCCCGTCAGCGAGCGCGGCACCCGAACGCGGGCAGACGCGCGAGGGCAGACGTCGTCGACGGTTGTCTCGTTGAATGAAAAATTTTCGGAATATTTCGGTGATTTAAAAGTTTGCTATCGCGGAGAAAAAAACCATTTGCCTAATATTTAATTGTTAGTAGTTTAGTAGGTAAAGGTTTAGATACTAGTGTTTTAATTTTCATTGATAAAAAGTATTAGGATTACGTTTGCAATTTTCTTATAAATTTAGTAGTTTAGTAGGTGAAGGTTTAGTTAGGTACTAGTGTTTTAATTTTCATTGATAAAAAGTATTAGCATTACGTTTGCAATTTTCTCACAAATTTAATTAAGAAATTCAAAGATTGAATAAGTAGGTATTTGCAATTAAGTAGTATAGGTTAGTAGGTATAATATGTTTATAGTTGTTTATGTAGGTACGACTTAGTGAGAATAATTTGATACGTAGGTCATTGTTTAATTTTCATTGTTAATAGGTTTAACTTAAGTAGTTTAGGATTACGTACGGTTTGAATATTGTATAGTAGGTAGAAAATTACGATGGGCTATAAAAAAAGGCATCTCAGATGCACAAGAAATATACCCCAAAAAAAGAAAGAAAAAATGAGCGACAAAAAAATACTTGTATTTGTCGCTCATTTTATCTTTCTATCATAAGCAACCTACAAAAAGAAATGAAATCCCACAAAAACATTTCATGTTAAATGTTGCCAAGACGAGACCATATAGCTCGCACTGGCAAAAAGTAATCAGATCCCGTGTAGAGCCAAGTTTCTAACCCTACATGCCCAGACCTAAATCGATAAGCCCTAATTTCACACTCAAGTTACGGGGAAATTCTACAGCCATAGCTCGTACTGCGTAGTTCGTAGCGCGTAGCAGAGTTTTTACGCTATAATCTCGTAGGCGTGCAAACCTTGGACGTAACTGGCGAGTCGGCCGCACGGACTTTTTGCTATTCGTCATATGGGCTTGAGCTTAAAAATCTATTCAATCTTCTAAACTCTTTCCGTGCGGCCAACTCGCCAGTTACGTCCAAGGTTTGCACGCCTACGAGATTATAGCGTAAAAACTCTGCTACGCGCTACGAACTACGCAGTACGAGCTATGGCTGTAGAATTTCCCCGTAACTTGAGTGTGAAATTAGGGCTTATCGATTTAGGTCTGGGCATGTAGGGTTAGAAACTTGGCTCTACACGGGATCTGATTACTTTTTGCCAGTGCGAGCTATATGGTCTCGTCTTGGCAACATTTAACATGAAATGTTTTTGTGGGATTGAAGAATTAATATAGTATGTATTTGTAAAGCACAAGGAGGTACAATAACATACATACATACACACATTATATAAATACATACATACATGCCAAGTGGAATACGTCATCTATTTTTATGTCGTCTACCTCATGTTGGTACTAAGACGTACAAGTTGACAAAAGTTCAAGGTCAAATGTCATCATAGTCAATAAATCAATGTCCCCTTTACTAACTTTTTAATAAATTAATGCGATCGTAACTCGTTTTGACGATTCAATTAATTTTGAACTTAATTTTGCGAGATGTAAAGTTGATATCTTGTTGCTGGGATTCAGTAACAGATGGTGTTTTGTTTCTGTTTTAAAAATTACTTGTTTTTACACTGACATGGTCAATAGGAATTTTATTAGAATTTAAAACGGGAAATATTGGAAACTCACAATAACTAATAAACATGGTAAATAAAAAAGATAATATTATCTTTTTATTTAATTCCATAAAAAAGATAATATTATCTTTTTTCCATTTCCATTATTCCATAAAAAACATAATATCATCTTTTTATGGAATAGGGTGACAAGCGAGCAATTGGATCACCTGATGTTAAGCAATCGGCGTCACTTATGGCCACCCGCAACACCAGAGGAGTTATAAGTGCATTTTTGGCTTTCTGTGGGTTGTTAGAGATGACCATCGAATTCAGGCTATAATGTAAACTGAGAGTAATGGATGCGAAATCCACATAACCTATAACCTGATCTCTCTTATTTTCAGATCATAAGAGTATCCAAAGACCTGCAAAATGCGTCCGCTGTTATTAGGTAAGTCCATTATCTAAGCTTTAACATATACATGCAAACTTACATGTTTCTTCCACATAAGTTTTTCTATTTTTATGTAATCGGAAAGCTGGTGAAAGTTCGTTGCAATCGTGTGCACATAATGTATTGGAAAGCTATCATGTTGCATATTAATTATTATTCAGAAACGTCGTGTCTTTTCTCTCAAAATGAGTTTTATACATGAACATGCATAATTACCTTATATTGGATCTATTATTTAATATTCTTTTCACATGCCGAAGTATTTAGGCTGTAGATATACATTAGACTTTACTTTTCTATGCATTTAATTCATTACCATCAACTTCAAGATTCCACTACTGGAGTTTAGAGCTCACTAATGTTCAGGTTTCCCAAATAACGATGCTACCTGGTCTCTGTCAAATATAATAGAATAGAATAGAAAGAGTAATCTATGGAATTTCTTGCTCGTTCCATAGGAATCTACACTTTGGAACGAGCAAATAGCTTCACTAGAGGACTGACCGACAGACAGACATTCTTTATTTAATATTGGCTTTGACGTTCAAAAGTGTTTTCCCGGTCTATTTGAAATAAATATTTTTGACTTTAACTTTGAATGTATAGTGTCTTATTCGGCTTTTACGATACCCACGATACGAGTTACGGTGGTGACAATCGTGTACTATAATACCCTTGTCAATAATACCTTATGATGTCTTTATATCGATATTAAATAATGCATCTCAATACACTTATTGCGCATTTACGATTACTTAACCTAAGCCAGTCGTTGTTATGTTAATAAGTTACCAAGTTATGTTAGGACATCATTATATTTGTGTGTAATCTGAGTCATGAGCTCATCACCTAGGTTATACGTTAGACTATGACTTCAGACTATGTTATAATTGCTAGATTTCCTAGAATGAGAATGCATTTCAAAGAAATAGATAATTCGATTTTGAGGATAAATCTATACTGTTCTGATTATGAATATAATTTTTATTTTTCTTGTATAGACCCTAAAGCAGGAGTAGGAACGGGGTGTTTTTTAGTCAGTAAGAGTTTGACACTGCCTCTCGAAGTCATTGGATGATTTTCTCCCCATAAAAAAAGGTTTTTTGCAGTAAGAGGAGAGATTTTTGTCAAATATCATTTCCATCATTATCATTCCCAGACTCATTTCAAAAGTCAAAGGTGCATTAACAATTTTGCCTTATCTAATAAATATTTGCAATACAACAATTGGAATATAAATAAAACAGGTTTTATAATCGTTTCGTGACAATAAGATTGCATTATGATAATATTTTAGATATATTAGCATACCTAAGTATGTACCTAGTGTGGCCAAGTCTTAGTGCTTGGTACACGACCTTCGAGTAATCACAGTGAGGTAGGTTTAGCATTCAGTAATTAAGTGTGCACTAGGTATTGAAAAACGTGACTTATCTATTAGAACTTAGAGTTTATTTGAGGTAATATCTGCACAAGGAGAACTCAACGTAAATCAATTTAGTCAGTTTTCTTGGTTTGCCAAAGTTCTATTATGTGATACTCGTTTTTCCCTAAATGAGAGAACTTGTATCTGTATGTAAAAATCTTATTTTTTCCTGATAGATACTCTGGTTACTTCTTTTAGGTGTAGGTAGATATTATTTGGAGTATACGGAAACCAACAATAGATATGTTTTATATATTCCTTTAGCTTTGATTCAATTCTGTATACGCTTCGAAATTCGAATACTATAGTTTATAAATGTCAAAAACCAAGAAAACACTAAAAGTAGGTCATTAAAAACTCATTGTTGTTAAAAATACGTTCGTACTTTTGTAGTGTTGAACTTTTAATCGTCTGGTATTCATTTTCAATATTTAACGATACGTATGTCGCATAAACATGGCACTGAGATGCGCAATAAATTACATAATTTATTTATTATTTACAAGCCGACGTGAGTTTCTCAGAACTTCATTTAAATTTCAATGCTGGACGTCCGTTTATTTAGAAAAAAACTGAAGACAAAGGAAGGCTTCGACATGCCATTTGTACGTGACTGCATCGTTATCTGCGAGTCCATCTAAAGCCAAAATAGTTGACAACCACACACGAGGCTGTTTTCTTGTGATTAGGAAGTTAATCGGTGGTTTAGTCCAGTTTTAGACAATGGTCATACTATTATCGTGATTGAAAACTTTAGTTCTATATGCGTGCAATGTGTTTATGATTTTTAAATAGGTAGTTGTCACCGTACTCAGTGTCGTGAGTAATTATGTAAATAATCATTAAATGACATAATGCAGGAGCGGGCTCCTTTATAATTGTTTTCAGAACAAAATCGTTACTAAAGAATAGTTAAGTTAAGTACTCATTGAGAGTCTTTGAGTACCGTATTGAAATTAAACTCAAAGTTATTAATGGTAGTTTCAAATTTGGAACGGTAATATTTTGCCTAATCTAAGGATCAAAAACGAGATCTCATTCTACGCTCTCGATATACGAGTTTCTATTCCAAATTCAAATGTTGCACCGATTCTTTCGTTCATTCATTCAGTTAAAGACAGAACTAGGCCTGTGTCGAATAGCGATTTCACGGAATATAAAGATGTCTGTGCGCACGCGTCGTTTTAGAAGCGTGATTTAATTACTTATTGGGAGTCATTTTGAGATATTATTGATAGCCTCAATGATATTTCTAGTATGGCTTTGGGAAACACACATGTATATAGGTATCTAACGTATGGGGGAATTTCGTGTTAGTAGTTTCTTTTTTCATATGCGATAAAGAACAATGAAGACTATGAGTGTGATACACTTGCGCTTAATTTCTTTGTTGGACCAACACACCTGGCTGCTATGATTGTTCTAACATCTGCCTGCCTTATCGTCGTATGGCAAGATTTTATGATGTGTAAACATGTTAGGATACCGTTTGAAATATTTCCTTCATTTCATAACAATAAATTACAAACAGCTGCATGTTCTAGAGAATGGTGGTAATGTCTACAGTCCTACCACCCATTATAACGGTCCATGTTGGCCTCACAAGTTGGACCAAAGGTTGGCCCTAAACATTGGACCTTATTACACAGCTGCATACTCTCATGAGTTGGATTGCAAGATAAAATATACTTCAATATTAGAGCTTTCAATACTACCGTTTTTAAAATCACATTTGCGTAAATATTGAGTTTATTGGGAGGCGGCAGAAACGCTAATAGTCCCCTGTTAAGTGAATCTCGTCTTCAAAAAACTAGTTTATTAATATTGATGTACAGAAACGCGATAAGATCTATATTTTCTTGAATTTTTATAGTAAAAAAGATGAAAATAAATGAGGAATTTAAGTGCATAGCGTGACCTTTTAAAACCTTTAGTTTACTGATCTCAATGCAAAAAAAAAACTATCAAACAAGACCAATAGGATTTTATTTCTTTGCGTAGGTTCAAACACTGGCACAAAAAGGTACACCAAATATTCAAAATCCTGCATTAGAATTTCTACTCAATAGCAAAGGGATAAGGTTGGAATTCCATAAAGGTTTCGTGACAGAATGGAGTAGCTTCTAGAGCTGGTGTCTGTACATTGTCTCGCAAAGCTTGGAATTTATATAGAATTGTGAGTGGCCAGTTACATGTACTTATATCTACAATTATACAAGTATGTACTTGGGCATTACAACAAACATTATTATTTTACTCTGTGCCTCGCTGTGATTACTTTCGAGAGAGGCATGCACTTAGAGAGCTGGGTACAGCTTGCGCAAAAATAGATTTTTCGTCTAGGAAATATTAACTGCTTAAATATAAGTATAATCAGATCATCTGTTCCTTTCTTGATTATTATGTTTTGTGCTACTTTATAATGGAGGAGGCAGCATCATTCTTAGCCAGATCCCCTCCAACTTTTGAATACTTAGTTCCATTTTGCATTAATTGGAATGCAAGAAAAAAATAATATGGTTGCTACAAATATACATAGCTACAAATATACAATGAGTTTTATGAGCTACAAATGGCAATACCTAAGAAAGGTTTACGCATGGAGTTTTTGATTGTTGAAATAAGAATCAAATCACATCTAAGTAACCATTTTTAAGGAAGTTCGTAGTTTCTTTAATATCTGTTTAAGCTATTCCATTCTTAAAAATATTAAATATAAACAAAATACGACCGTCGACATTTAACGGGAACATTATGTCACCGAGCACAGGTTTAATGACAGGAACGTAGCAGCCATTGACATTTAAAAACCGTTTAGAAAATGATAATCATATCAGTGCTAATGCGTGCTAAGTGTGAGTCACTCTGTCTATGTGTTTGCTGACGGTACGGAGCACAATGGGGTAGGGTCAGCAAAGTACGTTCACCGCTCTGTGCTTTACTTTACCTGACACTGGAGCAATCGCAAGCGCATGCCTTTCCCATGCTTTGTACCTTAGTCTTTACAAGTACCCACAAAGGAGGTAAACGCATGTCGTTTAAGAATTATTTTTAAATAACTATACTTTGTGTAGGCTTTGAATGTGTTGTGAATGCTTCTATTGTTCTGTTTTAATGTCTATGTGTTTACAGTGTACAAATAGAATGGACATTATCAACACTCCTAATAAGAATCTGGCAAAATTCTTGTCTATTAATTTCAATTAGGTGTTACGTTTTTGCTTAGGTAGTAGAATTAAAATGAATAAAATATATTTGTGAGTTAAGTACAATTACAAAGGTACTTACATACATTCTTTATGTTGATTTTTCGTATAATTAATTTTATCCCATGCGGAAAATTAATATAGAAATCAGATAGCATTAATTTTCGTGTATCTGAAGAATTATGTCAGTTTAAAACTGACTCAAACAACTTGGCAAAGTAAAAGCTACCCCTACTGGGGAAAACGACCGTAATGCTAGATTATGTTATCTTCGTTCACGCTATTAAATAGACGTATCAGTGCAGAGATATCATTATTACACCGTACATACCGTTGTATCGTTGCATTCGGATCTCAACCGTGTCGGGTGCGCCGGCGCATCGCTCCGTGCCGCTAATCTGCGCATAATCGCATGCGTTTGTCGGATGTAGTTACTGCGATTGTTCTGCTCTTACGGAAACGATTTTATTTACAATTACTAACAAGTGTATCTAACAAATTATATGATAGCAATCAAGGATGGTTTTGTAGTTCTTGTTGATAACAGATAAATATATCTATATCTGAACACACACATACACATAAAGATGAAATAATTAATGAAACCAATTGATTTTACATCAGTAAAATGACTACGATTTGGATAGTTAAGCGTAGAAAATTAGCTATTAAAATGAAGTTGGCACTAAAACGAGAATATTTTAGAATTGATTTTCTATTCTTAGCAAGGAAACAGACAAACAGCAAATCTGTTTGTAAGATGTAAAATACTAATGTAATGCGTGCATTGTGAATAAATTCCACGTTCGACAATAAAATGAAAACTTTCACGAACGAAGAAATCGCTTTCACAAAATCCAGTACAAGAGACATATGTATTGGAACATCACTTATTTATTTGAACGACTTCACCATAAAATTCAACTTTGAATTTTAACACTTCGTATTTAAAGTCGACTGTCACAGTTTCATGTCTCACTGTCATGCGGTTGAATATTTTATGGACAATAATTTTCTAGAAGGAAACATAAAAATGAACTTTCTTTGGATAATACAATATGTAGCAAATTTATTTATTGTTGTTGTTAGGTTTACTACAATAAATGTAAAATCATTTGTGTTTTTAATTTATTTCGGCGGTTTTTCTAAACTGATACGACCTTTAAACTTTCAAGAAAAGAGCGTATTCCTTTTAAAAGGCCTGCAACGCACCTGTGACTCCTCTGGTGTTGCGGGTACTATAACTTTCTCAACCAGTACTACACATTTAACAGAGACAACAGCAATCTCCGCTAAACTTATACCTTTTAAACTGAAATCTCCAACCTCCTGACAAGCGTGGAGATCATGGCAAATAACTCTCATTTAGAGGAGGGCTTCTTCACAAGTAGATTAGCATGAGCAGCGAATGACGATTACCACTTTCTTAAAGCACACGTGGTTTTAAAACTGGCTAAGAACCAGACGTCGTTTAAAGTCAATGTAAACCAGGGCTTAGAGTCTATAAATAAATAATGTCCTGCAACTAACAGTTGGACTTCCATGTAACATGCATCGATACCGCTATACTCGACCCACAATCTCGAGATGTCTCGAGAACCAGTCTCGAATCGATATCACTCGGAACAGTTACATCGAGGAGTAATCGAGTTATTATTAAGGACATTAATTTACTAGAAACTTGTAAAGGAGGTTAATGTGTTAGCTTAGGTATGCGCAGAAATAGTGGATTAGATGTTGAATTTTATTAATCTGTCGATTTTATTTTAATTGTCCGTTATCACACTTAAGATAATGATGTGAAAGTTTGTTTGTTTGGATTTTTGGATGTGTGTGCGTTAATCAGGCTAAAACTATTTAACGGATTTTGATGTGGTATGTATACAGACAGGGTATGAGCTGACTTGGGTGTTAGGATACTTTTTATCCCACGGAAATGCCAAGCCGTTGGCAGACGCTAGTATTTTCATATTATGGTAGATGAAAGAGGACTAGCAATTTTTTAGACATAGGTAGTGGTTGCTGATTTGTTGCTTCGATTTGTTAGGGATATAATATTTTATTGCAGTAACTTGATGTCTCATAAAAGTAGATAGTTGTTAATTCAACACTTGAACATGATTTACGAGAGCATATTCCTATGCAGCAATATTATGTTTTATGCTTATGCTCATTATTAGTGCTAATAGCATATTACATAGACCAAGGTACTAAAATAATTTTAATATCCTCTCTAGGACTAATAGTTCATAATCATTATCATTAGTATATTCATGAATGAAGAGTATTACATATAACTCGTTCTAATTGACTGTTTTTATTTTCCAGTTTTGTTCGTGGTGGGACTGAGTAGTGCGAGATGGCTTCGCAATGGTCGCTCCAACCAGCCCAAGGACACCAGCTTCGTAGGAGAGGCCAGCAGTGAACTGTCCACAGCTATCTTCCAGGTGATTACAAACATATATTTTTGCATCCTAAGTTGAATTAGAGAATAAGTTGAGTTACCAAGTGCAATTATCTAGATAAAAAATGTAGGTCTTTAGGATTTGAGAATATGTTGAATAGTTCTGTTTTCCTTTGTTATGATTGTGAGAAATAAGAAGAGAAAAAACAATGAAATGATTTACCGAGTCCTTATTTTGGACAAATATGAAATCACTGTTTCGAAAATAATGGTGCTGGTAATATTATTTTAAACCAGCTTTGCCTAGGGGAAAGTAAGAAACATCCTGACAGACCTTTCGCATTTAAACATCAGTAAGACAAATAGAAATAAAAATATACTGGAATGCGAACCTCAGAACCCTTTACATGCATGACTATTGCCTGAAGCCAGAACTCATGTCTGTAATAGAGCAGGCAACGATGCTGAGTCCACACGGTACACTGCACAATTTCCAGCCAATAGCGATACTAATTGTTTCGCTGTAGGCCTAATTGATGTCGAGTATGTGCGCATATGTAGTTACCGAGGAATGTGGAGATCGACAGCCGCGGATGTTTTCATAAATGCTAGCATTAAGGCTATAATAAACTTGCAACATGGACAACATAGTTATATAGACCAGCTATCATGTATGTCTGCTGTTAGTAAACATTCAATGAATATCTATGAAATTCCTTAATACAGTTTTTGGCATTTTCTCTTCTAAAAATACGTATAATAGTATTACGTGCTGAAAAAAAAGTATATTTTCTAAATACTAATCAGTTATTTTCTCTATTTTCAGGGTTACATCGATGATGACAAAAACATTGCATTTTCTCCTCTCGGTTATTCGGCCATCTTGGCCATCCTTGCTGAAGGTGCCCGTGGAGAAACCAGGGAACAGTTAGTATCAGCTCTACACCTGCCTCAAGACCCTCAACTCATCAGGAAGACATACCGTTACATCATGGAAAGGCTGAAGAATAACCATGAGTACAAATACAACCAGCCAGAGTTGAAGAACTATTTCTACATCTACAAGAACTACACTATCAATGACGACTACAAGAAGATTCTAGAAGACTATTATCTAACTGACGTACGATCTGTAGAGCGCTACAATCCTGAACAGCAGATTCAAGATGATGATGATGAAGATAAGAGTGAAGTCACCATCGAAATCACTGACAAGAAAGACGAGGAGAAGAAAAACGAGGAGATCCCTGAAATGATGCCTCCTAAAGAAACTGATGAGAAACTTATCTCCTTTGCCGTCGATGATATTCCTGAGAAAGTAGACATTTCCCATATGGACTACAAACCAGCGAAGAACATTAAGGAAAAGATAAAGTTGGTTAAGACTTTCCCTAAGAAGACTGAGTCTGAAGATGAGGAAGAAACTATGGTAGCTGTTGAAGCAAGGAACCATGCTAGGAGCCTTAAAGCTGTGCATGCTCTTCGTGATGTTACCTCCAGCCTCTCTGTGAACAGCGTTGGAAAGAAATCAAGTAAGATAATCTTACCTCATGTTTGTAAATCACTTCACGTAGTAAACAGACCAGAAGTGTGCTTTAATAGATTCAAAAATATTGTTCTTGCTAATTTAATTACATTGGTTCATACTTATGATTCTATTTTCCTATTTCAGCCTCCATCTCAGACTCTCTAATGATCATCTTCAACGGCATGTACTTCCGTGGCTCATGGGAGACGCCATTCGACACTGTTGAGCCTGGCGTGTTCTACAAATCCAACACTGAGAAGAAGCAGGTTTCTATGATGAAGATCAAGGGAATGTTCAAGACTGGTGCCATTCCTGAACTCGATGCCGAGGCCATCAAGCTGCCTTATGCTGTAAGTACACGTAATAAGAATTGTTGCACAAGGAGAAAAATTTTAATATCAAAATTATGATGTGACAAAGAAAAATTTGGTTTGATATCAAGATTTAGCATAACATTACTGGATTTCTTACTTTATAAGTTTCTAAAGTATGAATTAATCTATATTTATGTATTTAGGGTGGTCGCTACGCCTTGCTGCTGGTGGTACCTCGCACCCGCGACGGTCTGACCAGGTTGACTGCTGACTTGCCCGTGACACCTCTCTCTGACATCCAAGACAGTCTGAGGGAAGAAGAGCTCCAAGTGTCTATGCCTGCGTTCTCAGTGGAGACTACTACTAAGCCTGTCGCTGCATTGGCTAAAGTGAGTGATTCAATCTATTGTAATTATATTGAAATTGTTAGTGGGTGTTTCATTGGAGATTTTTTTAACAATACTTATTAGAATATTTACAATTGATGATAAAGAAAGATAAAATGATGGATGTAACAAATGGGAATGCAATGGGAACCCTCTTTTATGTATTCCTTCTTTTATTGATCATAACAATAATGTCTTTCTTTTATGTATTATTTTTTAGTTATTTATTAAAACTTTGTTTTGTTTTCCTTAGTTCGGTGTCAGCAGTATCTTCAGCCGAGAGGCAGACCTGACTGGTGTGTCTTCAGATGAGGGTCTGTTTGTACAAGAGCTGGTGCAGCACGTTGCTGTCCGTGTTGACGAAACTGACAGCTCTGCTTCAGAATTAGCAGGTAATTACATATTTAACTTTGTTACTATCGAAGCTTTCCTAGTAGTAGCAAAAAAATTAATTAGTTATAATATGGAGCATGTCCGTTATGCGAAAAGGAATGCATAGTAAAAGAAAAAACCATTAATTCTCTCTTAATAAACTTCACTGCTGAGTGAAGTACGAATCCACAGTGTGTAGTAATAAAGTTTTCTTTTGTTTACAGCCGCCAACACAGTAATGGAACTATCAAAGAACTTGCCCCTATCTCCACCCAAGTCGTACCGTCGCTTCAACGTGGAACATCCCTTCATCTTCTACATCTTGGACACCCTGGACAACTTAGTCGTCGTCGCCGGCAAAGTCATGGAACCCGAGAAACCTTTTGACAACTAATTTAAAAACTTAGTTTGGAATTTTTGAATCCTCATCACCATCGTTTGGTGTTTCTTTTTCATACTCCGTCCTGAGGACCTAACAACTGCCTTCGACATTCTCGAGAGAGATTCCCACCCGTTTCGCTTGTATTTATTTGTTTCAATATGACGTACTTTATACCTTGCTGTGAGATTGTACAAGTTTCTAAATAAACAACCAGATGCATTTGATTATGAAAAAGTACACAGCGTAGTTTGTAAGTTAGATGTAAGTTATTATTTATTATATTTTGTAATGTTGTGATATGGTTAAGATTAAATTATTTATTTGAATTGGCAATTTTTGTTTCGTTGATTCCTTTAATTTCTAAAGGTTTACCACCTTCACCAGATTAAAATAGAACTTAATCAAAACGCTCGAGGGTAATTTAAGATGATACTATGACAAGTAAAATTATTCTCTCATACTGACAGTCACGCTGGTCGTGGCCGCATGTATTTATTGTATTTTCATTATTGTGCCGGTTACAATTTAAAAAACATGGCGACCTCAAGGCACGACGTCGACAAAGAAAATACACATAAAACCAGAATACCGTTGCCAAAGGATCCGTTACCAGCCATACCGAGTCATTTATTAGAAGATAGTAATATTAAAAAGAATCTGGAACTTCCAAAACGATGTCCTTTGAGGACTTTACTTGCTCAAAATATTCCCAAGCCTGGTCCTAGTAAAGTGGTGCCACTAAAACCTCGTGTACCTCTGCAGGTTGATACTAAATATGTTACATTAAGGCAGAGAAGTGAAGATTTAGATTGGCATTATACAGTGTTTAAGGATCGAAGTGAAGATAAAGACGCAAGTGTTATATCTATAAGCGATGATGAAATACATTTGGATGATAAGAATAGCCGAAAATATTTCGCACAGAATAAAAAGAAAAATACTTTGGGAGTGAACGCTGTAACGCCAAATCTGCAGGAATGCTTGGAATCAAATCGTATTAAGAATATAAAAAGGAGTTTGAAAAGACCTCATAGTCGAGAGTTGCAGGGTTTGTCACCACCAGCTCCTGTCAAACAAGGAAAGGATGATGAAAAAGTGAAAAAGCGTTTACAGTTCAATGAAACTTTACAAGAAAGACTCGGTACTCCGGATTTCTGTAAGTAATTCATCGATGCAATCGAATATATGAGTAATAAACTTTTCGTAACTTGAGCTAGGTTTTGTACAATATAATTTACTAAATAAGTGGCAACCTTTCATTGCTCTTTTGTTACTTTTAAGTTTATGTAGGTATTGATTAGTTCTTGTACTTATTGAACTTATACTCGTAGGTACCAGAGATAATTTAAATTCACAGTAATGTCACATAAATTGTTTTACATCGCACATGTCGATCAGCGCAAATACAACGTTAGAATATAAAGTAAATGTAAACAAACCATAACATAATTTATGAGACATTTCGAGTAATCGATTAGAATTAACCATTTCTAAATGCAAGGCATTTGAATAAGTCATTAGACTTAGTTGTTTACTTTCTTCAAAGTAGGAGGTGTGTGTAAATTAATTTGATGTTGATCTTTCTGCAAAAATTGACATCATCGATTCAATACTAGTGGAAATCCATAAAAAAAAAGTGGTCTGGATACGTATTGTAGGTGGCTAATGTTATTGTTTTAGGGAAGAGGTCGTACATGCGATGCCTGAACAGAGATTACTCCGCGGACATGTTCGAGTATCTTCTGGCTGTGGAGCGGAAGCCTCTTGATGTGCCTCGCACTGCCAGTGTCCCAAGGGCCTGTGTTATCAACTGGCTTATGAAAATTAATGTAAGTACTTTTTATTTTTAATAACTTTAACCTCTTATCTGCCGGTATATGAGGCACAATAGAAAACACATTGTGTCTTGCGTAAATCTGCGTTTTGGCATTACACGGGTCAATGTACAATTAAACTACATATACATATATTAACATTATAAATACTAGCTGATTCTTGCCAGCGGCTTGCATGCATGCGGCAATGAAGCCAGCGGCTTCATTTAGTTTTAGTACTATTAATGGTGTGGCTAGTCTGTAGGATAGTAGTATAGTATCCAGGCACTTACCTATTGTTAATAAACATAAGTACTTAAACGTTTTTGACAGTATAGCTACTGTCAAAAACGTTTAACGTGTCTATCATCTGTACTGGAAATCATAATATAATAATATTATGACTATATTTAACTGCTTTTTCGTCACTGTGGTGAATAGTGATCCACTACTGCACCTGGTTATAATAGTTGAGCATCATGTTCCAAAGCTACAACTTAAAGCAACGAGTATTTTACTTCAATACTCCATTGAGGTAAATTTTCATTTTTAGTGCTGATACTTTTCGTGGATTAATAATTTTGTTTGCTTTATAATCTCTTAATACAATAATAATATTTTCTTAAAAATTAAAAAAGATCGTGTTTTTTTTTAATGTTGCCCCACACTATATTTTTCTTCCTTGTTTATTTATTTTAGGTACATATTTATAGAATTGTATGTTTTTAGTTATTTATTTTGTATCATAAATGTTATTCCCGACTTCCCGAGTGTTGTTCTCCGGTTTTGTAACACTGGTTTCAAGTATAATCATAATAAATTATTATAAATTTCCTGGAAGAATATGACAGACCATTGTCTATTAAGGATTAAACAATGTATTTCAAGTAATAAAACAATGGCTTAAGATAACAATTATTCATATACAATCAACAAAGGAATAGACTATAAACCACTTTATAACCACTTAATAATATTAACAACATGTCATTTTGAGGAAAATCATTGCAGAAACTTAGGTATTTCTAAATCGTCAAGCTAGCTTTTGAAGGCACAAAGTGAATCTTTAAAATATAGGTACTCCTTTTACTTAGACAATAGCATTTCGCAGGTTTTAGCCTTAGAAATATTTTTAAGATTAGTCAACCTTATTCAAGAATTCGAAGGACCGAAGTGAACTTGATCGCGGTCCACCATGTCATTGGTTGTGAGAATAATCTCGATCAATGGCAAGCGATGAAGCGAACGAGCTAACTTCGAAAGTTCAAATTTGACAGATACAGAATATCCTAGGAGGCCTCTCAACTGAAGAAAAGACAGCCTTTGAGATACCCAATAACCAATACACACCAAGAAAAGCAGATAACCTTTTAGATCCTCCAAAATAAACACCATATTTTAATACTCTTCTAAGACTAATTAAATACTTTGAATGACTAATTCTGTAAAACCAACAACGGTCACTTTGTAGAAGATATGTCCCTAAAGAATGTTTCCATTTATATAGGGTACATTTGGCAACCCAGCCGTTGTCCAAACAGCGTGCTGGTATTTGGACTCGATCCTGGGAACTGGTCACGTCCAGGTGGAAAAGCTGCAACTGGTTGCCGCCGCCTGTTACTGGATAGCTCAGAAACTGAACGGGCCTGTGATGCCGGCGATGAGGCTCGTCAGGTACTCCAGTTCAGCCTTCACTTGTGAGAAGCTGTTAGCTGCTGAGAAAGCTGTGCTGATTAGATTGGTAAGTCTTCATCACATCAACACTTCAACAGACCGAGACAGTCTGCTGGACAATGCTCCTAATGTACCCCTGTTTAAAAGGTTCACGTTTATCAGACAGCACTGCAGCCTTCGTCTTCTAATGTTAAAGTAAATATTACGTCTTGTATTACAATAAGCATTAAGGGACCAGTTTCGTGTGCAAGAGAATCAAATGGCTTTTGAGTCCTCTAAATGTTGTTTTGGTAAAAATGCATTGATGAAGTCGGTAAAGGTCACCTTTTCTGACGAATGAAAATGAATCTGCTCAGTCATTACGCAGTCCATGTACCGTTATAACAAGAAGATAATCAGGAAAACAAAATACGTTAAATGAGTTCATAAACTAAATCATTCATCTTGTATTTCAATGCTTAATTTAGTTTTCTTAATATTTATCCTTAATCCTAAAAGTACCCTTAACCGACCGACTGACGCATGCAAGAAAAGACTGATGACTGTTGATGAAGCGAAAGAGGTATGTAAAATGCGTAGCAATTGGCGGTGTCCGCCTACCCCCATGTGAGACAGGCATGAAGTTATGTGTGTATGTTATCCTTAATCCCTAATGATTTGACTTGACCCTTCGGAGAAACCATTAATTTTATCTTAACGTGTAAAAAAATAATTGGTTCTCATGCCGTAGTTGATAAAGATTATGTAAAAAATAAAAGTAAGTTAACGAGTAGAATGTTCTGTTCTGCTATTAGAGAAATTGGACAGCTTAAATAAAATAAATCTTTATTCCAGAAATTCCCACCGCAGCCAGTGGTGGCCCAAGAATTCATAAATTACCTAGCATGGTGGTGTGCTGGTGACGGCGCTGGTGAGGTAGAAGTGGCAGCCACCTTCTTGGCCATGTGTGGTATGATGGTGGACCGATTCCTGTGTGATGAGTACCCGTCAGTCATAGCAGTGGCTGCTGTCAGAAATGCTGTGCTACTGCTGAGGAGGAAGGAGCTGTTAGCACGACTACACGAGAGCAATATGTACGTAGACTTTTTGTAGATGCTGTTTTGTTGTGTTACGGAGATACTTTTATGCGCCTGTGGAGATTTTATAGACTGACATTGAGCTGAAGCTGATATTACATAAAAACTTACATTATCAGTGTTTGTTGTCATATTTTGAGCTCAGAGAATAAGGTAGATAACTAATTATTGTAATGTACGGCATGTATTTTTATTTTCTCACGGGAACAAATATTTTCGACGATATATTGATTTGACATATCGCGTGACGTCACTTCTACATACGTTTTATACTAGGAAATTACTTAACTGACTCCCACTCCTAAACTTTGATTCGTTTTATCTGAGTATTGTTTCTTATACGACAAAATATAAAAATATGTGTCTAATATTTTTTTCATTACCTAACTAAGATAGATTTTTAGTTTTTATACCCAGTGAAAATGCCTATTGGAAAGTCTTACGAATTTGTATAATCTCATTGAAGTGTTTATAATGAAAAGCAAAATTTAGAACGTAGTATTAAGTATTCAATGACCTACACTACTGACTTTATTACAATAGCCTTAATAACTGTCCTTCACCTTAAGGATATAAAAAATAACACAGAATTGACATGTAGCTGTATTAAAATGTCTTCGTGGAACAGGTTTCTTTGAAATTATTTAAAAAATCTTGATTTTTGGGTAAATTTTAATCGTCGATAACCAGTTTCCGTTGATAAATAGTTGTTTTTTATTTATTTGATCTTAAGTAGGTACTATTGAAGACTAATATTAATTCATTACAAAGGCAGACGGGTAAACTGGAGAAACGCGTTTGCTATAAGCTATACTAACATGTCATTCTAGTATTTAGGGTTGCCGACTTTTAGAACAAGTATTAATTAACAAACTCAGCCATGAATGAATAGGAGAAATAATATAATTATATATCATAAATAAAAAGTGATTAATCATGCGAATGTTTAGGTCTTTTATTCATTGATAAACTTGATCACCTAGCAGTAGTGCCTTATTGGTGCTTTTCTTACATGAATTAACCACCAAAAAAACTATTAAAATACAATTTATATTTTCAGATACAAAATTGCAGAGAAAAAGACAACAAGTTTAACGTACACTTGTGCTCTTTTACGTCGAGCGGTTCGTACCGTGGGTGCTACAATGTACGAGTATAAAACACCTCTGGAACATTATGGCATGCCCCCAGACCACATAGCACAGAAGATCATCAGAGCATCCAACGACTTAGCTGTTATGGAACTAAGAGTTTCTGGATCGAAGTTGAAATAAAAATTGATGAAGATATAGGATTCCATAAATGTGAACTAAACAATAATCTACAAATAACACCAGAACTAGAACTTATAGACTAAGAAGATAAGACTGAACAAACTGAAGTTACGACATTGAATAATGTTTTAACAGAACATTTATTAGATGACATTAGGAATTGCTTCAAACGAGTCATTGCTCTTTGACAGACAAATGGTATCATTAACGAAACAGATCACGACTTTAGAGTAGACTTTTTAAACGGACTGATTTAAATGACCATTAATTTAGAAGTAGAGGTAAGTAAGGAATATATTATACATGACTTTGACTGTATTTTAGAAGTGACTCGACTAGAAAATAGGTAAACATGAGACTGACTTCCATGATATTGATTGAATTATGTTATACATGTAACGAAACGAAATGAAAAACTTTTTAGAGGTTCATTTTGCGGTTAATTTATGTAATTTGTTTTTAAAACATGTAAGTAATATTTTGATTAAAAAGAGTCACTGATCACAACACAATAATTCAATTTTATCAATAACGAATTTTGTGTCGACCACACAAAATTCATTATTCTTCTTTACAATTTTTGTTCTTTTGTCAATGTTTACGTCAGGTTTGTCCTTGTTTATGGGTAGTTTAAAATTTCCAGTTATTACTTTTGTCTGGATATCAAGCTAGGTATTTGATTCATTTTCATCCGTATCTCCTTCATGTACGTACTATATGGGATGTATGTGTATAATTGCTTATTTAAAATTGTTTTCATCATTCACAAATCCAGTATCATTATTTCCAGTTATTTTATTTACTTTTATTCCAAAATTATCATTTGTTACTTGCTCTCAAGGTGCAAATTTGACATCAATTTCATGACTATGAATCCTGACGAAAATAGATTAATTACAGTATTTAAACTGGCGTAAAACATATTAAATACATTTGTAAACACTTTGGACATTGTGAGTAATATCAGTGATTTGTTAACTGCCACCTATGCTCGGTAAACGACCTTTTATAATAAAACTAATTTATTTCAAATTTTGTTTTATTTTAAGCCTGTTCTTACTGTATGAACACTAATGAAATCTGTGCTCTAGGTTCAAAATTATTTTCTGATAATTAGGATAAAATTATTACCTGTGATTGCACAGGTATGAAATATGAGAACTAGATAGGTCAAAAATATGAGAAAGAAGAAATGTTTTAGTAGAAAAAAAATAAGATACTGCCTCAGAAAGTGATATAGTTTTTAATATTTTTCCTGATATAGGCCACAAAACTGCAGCAAATAATAGTATCAGAGTACTTTGCTAAAGGGTCAACGAACGAATGGTATCAAAAGGTATAAACATGGCTGGTCTACCTACCTACGTCAATAAAAATATCACTGGAGATAATCAAACTCGCGTTGTTTTTGCTGTACCAAGCCCTGATGTGCTCGGAATATTATTCACTAGAACAAATAAAAATACAACACTTTTTTTTATTTATTTTCTTTAGTAGACCGAGTTGGCAACCGGTCTATCAACTAACTCCTGTGTAGGAGTATCTACGATGTTAGCTGCCATCCTTTTCATATTATGCAAATACATCTAATGACCAGATCTTGCCAATAAGTTAGTATGGCATCATAAAAATTTACCAAATTTTTGCAAAACCAATTTTTCTAAGTTGATGTGAAATAATCAGTTACAAAAGACCAAATTATTGAGTATAAGGATTCATTGGTCTGGTGTGCAAAATTATTATGTAATGCAAGCATTTTGAAGACGAAACCTGATTTTAATGAAATAAATAAAAATGTGAACAGCTATTCTTTTTAAGGTATCACCGTAATTGGACATTGTATTTAGTTTTCTGTTCTTCTGTAAGCGTTTGACTAATAAATTAAAAACTAAATCAAAAAGTTTGATTGCTAAAATAAAAATTGATAACAAAATTATCATGCAACTCATAGACTAACACACAATCAATCTTGATTAAGCAGAATATGGAAATACTAGATGTTATAATAATTTCATCATCGATTCTAAACAAAGTGTCATTATATCCAGTCTCGTAGATTTCTTATAAATTATCCATTTATGTATAAATATATTTTTAAAATGTATTAAGGTTTGCCAAGGAAAAACATAAACCGGCTGTTCGCGGGAAAACCAATTCGTGTAGACGACACCTACATTTGAAGAAATAATTCTATTGAACTTCAACTTTATAGTGTCTAGCTGTAGGTCCAAATTCGAATGATGAGTTCATTTAAATCACATCTCACTATTATAGAGCTGAACAAGTTTCCAACGTAAATGATGCTTTAAGCGAAAGAGATAATGTTTAAAATTATTTGATACGTTTAAACGGGTTTTTAGTCGCGGATTCTTGTTTACGGCCACTCGCCCGGTAGTGTCAGTGGTTAGTGCATGTACGTGAACTGTGCGCTGGCGCCTTTGATAAAGTGGTTAACAAAAAATAAGCTACATGTGACCGAGGTCAAGCAGTGATAATAGACGTAAACAATACATTAGTTTAGAAAGTTTTAATTACCACAGCCACAATGATTTTAACAAGTGAGTACAAATACTTTACATAATATTTATTTAAATCAGCAAACGTAGATGATCATAGTTTTATACAAATTTAAATCAAATAAAAATATTTGATCCTTGATTTTAGATTTTATAGCTATGACGAATTTGAGTTGATTATGCAAAAAGCCTAATTAAGTCTTAAAGTTCAAATTGTATCAAATAATTGGTAATGTCACCATTTGAGAAAGTGATTTTATTATTATTAGCTTTATCTTTGAGATAGTTTATATGGACATCTTTGTGTGACGTCACATAAACACACGTTACGGGTGAACGTGCCCTACGCGAACGATGTCGTTTTCTTGATTGGCGCTTTTGCGTCATTTGTATGAAAATTGCTCAAAAAGCTGATCTTTAAACATTTTGTTGACATCTACCTTTAGAAATATGATTCAACACATATGTGTTGTAATATATTATACATGGGCTTTCCTATTTTTAAGTGATATAGAAAGTGGAGTCGGTTTTGCTTTGTTCATTCAATTTCTGATGAACCTATACGGATAATATTTCGACTAGTAAAACAATTGAAGGGTTTTTGCTTGCTTCTCTTAGTAAGCGAGGAATATTAAACAATTTACTATGATTACAATAATGTAATTCCTTACAGGTATAACATTCTGCTGTCTGATGATTGCTGTTCAGTCACAAGACATTCCATTCTTTGGAAATTTCTTTAATCCAAACGGAATATACTTTTCCGATAATTTCCCCTCCATAGTTCCACTTTCAGTAGGTCGTGGTGGGATAGACGATGACGCATTGCGAAGAGTATTTGGCAATGAACCACAGAGGCAGAAAAAGCCAACAACCACAGTGGAGATAGAAAAGAGTACTGAGATAGCGTCTGGTACAAGCGTTGAACAAGTCAATAATTTTGGTAAACCGAATATAGTAAATAGACAAATATCAACCCCAACAATACCCAGTAGACAGACAGCTCAGCAGCTTGCCCAGGATAGACGAGATGTGCCCCAACTCACACCAAACAGACAAGTGTTGGATAGACAGCCACAGTACAATGTACCGCAAAGCAGACCAAGAATACCACAGGAGAGACCAGAGATCTCCCTCGGAAGACCTACAGTAGCGATACCACAATCGGAATTAAACAGACCTGCGATACAACAGATATATTTGGGTGTACCAAATTCGTTACAAACACAGAGGGATCGACCGTCTGTTCCGGAGATATCTCTAAGTAGACCATCAGTGGCTGTGCCTCAAAGTGAACTTCAAAGACCTGTGCAGCCAAGTTCTTCCAATTTCAACTCCCCTGCTCAATCTATGGATTACAATTTATTGTATTCAGTGACTAACTTCGGAGTTAATTTGCTGAAGGTAAGCTTTTTAGACTGTAGCAAAATGCCTAGCTCCTGCATAAATAAAATAGAATTTGTATGTTCAAAATTACTAATAATTTTCCTCAATAAACTATTGTACAATTATTATCAATCAATATGTCATTTGGAAGTTGAGGCGCGTTTCAATTTTGCGTAAATGTAAATTTTTATTTCAATTCTTAAAGGTTGCTTGTATTTGTCATAATCATATTGTATTTTTAATAGTATGACTGCTGATCTATATGTCTAGGATTTTTCCAGATAGCTCATCATGTTTGTATGCTTGGTTTCAGAACATTGGTACAGTGCACTCTGGTAATGCAGTAGTGTCTCCATTTTCAATCACTTCGCTCCTGGCTCTATTGCAACAAGGAGCCTATGGAGAAACACAGGCACAGATAACAAACGCACTACGGATGTCGCCACAGAGTACTGCTTCTTCTTACGCTAGCGTTACTGGAGATATAAGAGTAAGAAATATGTTTACTGGAGTTATTTTGAAATAGAATAGAGTATGGAACTGTGTCCAAATTTTGGTGATAGGTTAACCCTTATACATAACAATGGGGTTAATAAAATAACTGCGATGAGTGCGAAAGCGAAAACTGAAAGTTCTGTGAGTACCTTTCTGCCTCGATCGGAAATTATCTGTTGGGTTATTCATAAATATTATTCTTTAATAACAAAACTTTATAACTATTGTGACAAATAACGTTTAGATTTTCTAAAACTCTTTCATAATCATTTTCCAGAATCGTAGTTCTCGTAACGTTCTGAAAATAGCAAACAGTGTGTTCATAGCTGATGGTTTTGCTGTGAATAGAGACTTCAGGAACCGAGCGATGCAGGGCTTCTTCAGTGATGTCTCTACTCTAAGCTATAACAGGCCTGAGGAAGCAGCTCGGCAGATCAACACCTGGATAGCTTCCAGAACCAATAACAAGATCAGCCAACTTATTGCACCAGGTAAATATGAGATATTTTACTTACTAGATAAGGCAATTTGTTGTGGAAACTGCTACCATACAAAGTATTTTCAAAATTCTAAGTTCAATTTGTAGGAACAACAGTTTTGATGAATATGTACTTCTTTCTGGTCTGAATTGGATCATCTTTAAAGTTTGTGCATCCATTTTATGGTCTCTATACTTATATATAAAAACCAATTGCTGTTTGTAAGTCTCGCTAAAATTCGAAACGGCTGACTAATTTTGATCGTGAATTATTTGTGGATGTCCAGGTCAAGCTCAAAAAGGTGGAAAAGAGTATTAGAGATTAGGTTAGCTAGTTATTAATAAAAGTTAATACAATTGGTTATCATAGGGGTTTACTATATAAAAATGTCTACCTACGTTACTAATTATGTAACTTTCTTTATCTTTACGAAAGTTGAGAATTTCCAGGGTTCAAATGAATCATAAGTTCAACTTTCTTAGTCAACAAAGGCTAACATTTATTGATCTGGTCTTCCCAATTACGTGTTCAAAATTCCCTTTGATTATGATAAATGAGATGGTTTAATTTTATTGTTTTATTATTAATATTTATGCCCCTAATAATTACACTCAGTTATATTATAATCAAACGCTAAAATATTTCTCGACGGACGGTTTTATTTTATTCTGCAAAGGATCCTTCTTAAAGGTTTTATTATTTTCGTTCTATATTTAAACATTAAAAGGAAGCTCTTAATCATAACATTATTATTTTGATTATAATCTTTACATTTTTTTAAAGAATTAATTAAGTTTTAATGACCAAAGAGACCCAAGGGTTTGACTTTGTTATTAATATGTATTTCTGTATGACTTCTTATAATTGTAGTGTAACATAGGTAACATAGGTATAAATATTGTTTGATAAGACTTATTGTAAATAAGATGTATGACAAGGGCACATACCATTAGTCAAGGGGCTCGTGGAGAACTAATAAAAATAAAGCAATCCGTCTTCTTTTCCATTTTCCCCAATGGAAGCCTATATTTTATTATATCACTAAATCCTTTCTCTGTACTTTCACATATTCTGTCAACATATAGCTCTATTCATATCAATAGCAGTTTTTAAATCCTTTTCATACAAAAATATTCCGTTTACTTCGTATCTCAACGCTCATATAAATAGGATTATAGTGACGCAGTACAACCTGTTTGTTATTCTCGATGCCTGTTATATTTAGATAGGCTGCTCTTTTAAAAAATGCACCTGTCCCGGCCTTCGATGGCTCAGCTAGTACCTAGGCATTTGTTTAAATATTATAAGTATTATTATTGGGTTTAATTAATTATTGACTTAAAGGTTGTGTATCAGAGGGTTTAATTCATTTATTTTGGTTGATGTCGCATTACCGTAAATTTTGAACAAGGATTTCGTTAGTTAGTCTACAAATGTATTATTATATGTACTTAGTGATGAAATGCAAATATTAACTACTATCTACTAACTATCGACTATCGGGGATATCCCTTAGAGCGTCACGTCAGTCACTTGTGCCTGGCGGTTTGACATTTACCATTTTTAACTTGGCAATTAAGGAAAGTGTTAGGGCTCGATGCTATTTAGGATATGTGTTAAAATGAATATCATGTTTGCTGCTACTGTAGTAGACTAAATGAAAACAATAGAATTTGAACCGAAACGAAGTACAAATTGGGTTTTAAGTTCATTCTTGTTAAAACTTGATATGTATTATATACATGTTATATTTAACTATTTCCAGGTGCTCTAAGTAGCAATACGCAAATGGTACTTGTGAACGCTATTTACTTCAAAGGACTGTGGGAGGTTCCGTTCAGAGTTGAATCAACTGTGCCTCGGGAATTCCAACTCAGTAGCGGACAAATAAAAACGGCCCAGTTTATGCGTACGCGCAGGATGTTTAAGACCGGTATGGATCCGACTACTAATGCTAAAGTTATCGTGTTGCCCTTCGAGGTAAGTTGTTTTGAAAATATATTTTGAATTAACGTAGGTTAAGGTTAGAATGATGTCAAACATAAATATAATTATTGTTTTGAAGATCGAGTGACGAGTCTGTAAGATTGTCGAATAAAGAGTTTCCGGTTCGATTTCCGGCATTGAAATTTTGGAGTATGGAATCGGATATGGCCCGATTTTATAAAGTGTGACAAATCAATATTGCTGCAGTTGTCACAGTTTTCGGAGTAAGAAGGTCACCTTTTACTTGGAAATATTATGAGTATCTATGACTAACATTAGTAAGTGATTGTAAATGTCCACATTACATACACATACTTTACTTATACAGACTGCACATTTGGTGTGGGTTCGATTCCCGCACAGAGCAACTCTTTGTGTGACCACAAATTGTTGTTTCGGATCAGGGTGTCATGTGTATGTGAACTTGTCATGTTTGTAAACGCACCCATGATACAGAAGAAAATCCTAATTGAGACTATATGTAACAAACACACACTCAAACATATTTTTAATTTTTATTCACACTTTTCCAGCGCGAAGAATATCACCTGATGGTGATCTTGCCATCACAGCTGGTCGGAATCAGGAACACGATAGCGTCGCTGACTGATGCCAGACTGCTTAGCTACCTCAGTTTCCCAGCACTCGACACTGAGCTAGAATTGCCCAAATTCACAATCAGAGCTGACACAGATTTGAAAGTTATCTTGCAAAGCGTAAGTTTTTTACTTTTTCTATTAAAATCATGTTTTCTGAGTGTATACTCACTGGATGGCCCTTATATAGTATGAGGTTATGTTAGTCCAATCATGGTGTTACTATGAAATGAAATGGGTTTCGATCTTTATTTCAGATTAACTATGTTTCAATATTTTTTGTAACTGATATTGTAAGGGGATTTAAAATTTTAAGTTTATAGTTTAATATTTCTTAAAATTTTAACTTTAATATTTGGACAAGTCGTAGGTCTGTCTGTCTGCCTACTTTAGCAAGATAATAATTTGCAACATTTTCCTTATTCAATCTTGACATCAGCAGCGTTTTTGGTATCGAATACGAACAATAATATTTCTATGTTGGTTGATGTCTGTTGTGACAGAATAATAATATGTGTGTAACAAAGAAATCGAATAATCTGTGTAACAAAAAATTGCCACCTACTTATTATAGGTAGGTATTTATCCAAAATGTATGTCATCAAGTAACAAAGACTGAAATTGAGTGAAAAAAGTAGGTAACGATAAAAAATCCATTCAACGATTATGAATAGAGTAAAAGCAAAACTTGTAGCTGTTGTTAACCAAATCCCGTTAATTTTTCAGATGGGCGTAACAACACTGTTCAGCCGATTTAGCGAGTTGGCCGGTATTGGATCATTCCAAACTCATTCACCGCAGATATCGTCAGCGTTGCATTCCGCCATACTGTCTATTGATGAGCAGGGAGGCTCTGCAGCAGCCGCGACAGCATTCGCAGCCGTCGCGTTATCTTATGACGATCCTTCTGTAGAATTCAAGGTCAACCGACCCTTCATAGCAGTACTATGGGACAACAAGAGCGACCTACCCCTATTCATGGCGAAAATTGAAGACCCCGTATACTAAAAGACTCGTAATATACTACTATAATACTCACTACTACATTAGTATTAAGTATCGATAAATAAATTAAGAAAATGAAAACACAAATTTTATAATAATGACTATTTATAGAAAAACATAATTGTACCTATGTAGAATTGGATCTAGTCTAATTTGTTCTTATAAAAATAAATTTTAAGCGTAATATAATTTTGTTGAAGTCTTATTTCTTTTTCTTGAATAGGTTGATGAACCAGTCGTCGGCAAATATTCTTAGTTTCCCATTGTAATAGGTTTCTATTTCTTGGAGTGAGATCCCTTCAGTTTCGGGCATGAAGAAGTAGAGGTAGATGGTGCCTACGTATGCGAAGGCAGCGTACGTGGCGAAGGCACCTGTTAACCTGAAGTGTGTCTCCAGGTCGATGAGAGTCTTGGCACCGATGAAGGTGACCACGTAGTTCCAGGCCGCTCCCCAACCTTGTGCTGAAGCTCGACTCCTATAAAAATTACATTGTACGGCTTATTTTTAGAAATATCGCGTGGACATTAATGAGGTCATGATTACATAATTTTGATAATATAAGTTTTTAAACTGACATACATGGCCACTAACACTATCATTAGAACTTGAAATGGGATATTTACCTTGTTTTTTTTACAGTTCATCCGTGATAATGGCGCTTGCAACAGTGCCGAAATATTGGAAACTCATCGACATAAATGAACATGGTAAATATTGGAAAATATACCGTCTCAAGTTTAATGATAAAATTATGAGAATTTCACAAATTAACTTTTAATACGGTAATAAATTCTTCCTAAACTTTATTAAAATAAAAATTGAAACTACAATCTCACCTGAAAGGAAATACCTCGCTGAGAATGATCCAAGAGACGTTGCACCCCGTACATAGGGTGAGTATATAGAAGAATATCAAGGGAACCACACTCTTCTCTTTTGGAAACGTCGTGGGATCGTAGGAGAACACTTTGTCATCTAGTTGAGCAGCGTATATGCTAAGAGCAGTACAGGATATAGCACAGCCTAGCATAGCTGTGATACCCAACTTTCTTTTGCCCAAAGACTTTATAACGACAATCACAGTGACACTCGCTATTAAAGTTATAACGCCCACCATTACCTGAAATAAGTTGAGTAAGTAAATGTAAATAATAAAATCACACATATAAATTATCCACTTGTCTATAGTTACAGTTACGTTACAAACGCTATTAAAAAAGTCCAAAATGGCATAATACCGCCAATCGTCATATGTAAGTTGCACGCATTCGTCATATGACGTCTCGTGGACAATAGGCCGTAATCATTATAAACGGATTTGACATGAATTTTAGTTAATGATAGCCGTAACCGCAAACACAAACGAGATACAAAACCACTCATTATGTTTTATTATGGTAAGACATTGTTAGTAAGTAAAGATATTATGACAATAGCTATGTAAGTATGTGATATTTTAAGCCAAGTAACAAAGGCTAGTCATTCGCTACTGACGTCAAAAGTATAATTTGCTCGGTAATATAAAAAAAACATGTGCGAATTTTTCAAGCAAGGAAAGACACAAAAGACGAGGTTTCTGTACAAAAAATGTTTTGGTAGATACAAACTCTTTTATTTCTTTTCAAATTTTGTGACAGCACAGCGTGAGATAATAAAACAATTAATAATTAACATATTTACTAATAGCCTGACTCTGTTACTGTATCTAAAACTGATTGATAACATAATATGATATAAAATAACGTTATGTCTTTTTAGCGTCGGAAGTTAGACGGAGGTGCATAATAAATGTACCAACGTTTACAAGTTCTATATAATAACTCACTTAAATAACGGTTGGGATTATGCCTGTAACGTTTTAAATAGCTCTCTCTCAGTCACATCATTAATTGTGACATACTCAATTGGCGAAAAGTGGATGTTACATATACATAAATTAAATGCACTACCACCTTTCGGGGAATACGAGTAGTAGGTACGATGAGAAGATATAATAATATGTCTCAGATAGCTTACCACAATATTCTTGCTGTCATCAGCCATGCCCAGGGCTGAGCAGACATTCACCATGTTAGGCTTGATGGGGTAGAGGCCGCTCATCACGAAGAATGTGAAGTATAACATCGAAAGGCACAGCGGCCTTAGGGTCTCCTTGCACAGCATCACTATATTAAACTTCACGAAGAATCTACAATTTAGAAAAACAAGGACATATAATTATGATTTCAAAGGGTTTTGGTAAATCTATGGAGGATTTTAAGTTTTACAACTATTGGAAAGTATACGCAAAGTAAAGGTACATTTACAGGTTTCATATCATCATAATTTGATTTGCAAAATTCTCAATAAATCTTTACATTTACCTTTTGATAGGGTTCATTTTAGAATGATCACATTCTGACTCTGGTTGGCCCTTCTTCCAGCAAATGACACAATCCTCTAGATTTTTCGAGTAGTCCACTAGTTCGGCAAATTCTTCCTTAACATTGTCTGTCGTGGTCCACCCACGGAGGAAGCGTAAGGATTTCAAAGCGTCTTTCTCTCGACCTTGAGACAACAACCAGACTGGTGTGTCTGGAACCTGCAAAATAACATTGACTGTGTCCTTATATCTAAGAAAACCCTTTATTATAATAAAGCAGACTATAGAGTGTAAAAGTGCTATACGATATAGTTTTTGGTTCACTCTTTGATCAGTTGATCGAAGAATAATATATATAACTTTGATTCAGAAGTAGAATTTAAATCTATGTAGGATAGATATCTATCTATCAAATATCTTGCGATGAAGCATTCAGAAATTAATTACAGAAGAATAATTGCATTACTTACGGCTCCAATTAACACCAGCAGCATTGATGTGAAGGGTATGGAGATGCTGACGATGGCTGCAATACGCCATGTGACCACGGATCCGAGGAAGTACATCGCAAATATTCCAATGGACAGGAACAATTGGGTGACGGTACACAGGGCACCTCGCACTGATGGCTCACTGAAGTAACGAAATCAAACTTATAAACAGTACTTTTGGCTTTTCAAAACAGAAAGTAAATTTTGCCGGAGTCTGTATTTCCTTATATAACCTGAGGGTCTTCAAGGCCCGAGGGAATAGGTTTCTCATGGGCAGACGTGCTCCATTGTAGGCCGCATCATCACTTTCCACCAGGCGAGGTAGCGGCAAAAGGTCGACACATCAATATTAAAAAAGACAACAGAGAGCTTCCTTCTGTGTAGACGTATAATATTGCCCCATATTATTTATACATAATATACGAAAGGAAATACAGAATGTGTCTTGGTGACTGAACTGTGCATAAGTTTCATGTAATTCTATTTTTACCTGATTTCGCTAACGTAAGAATTGATAGGTGCTTCCATAATTCCAGTTCCAAAGCCTAAAAGAGCATTGCCAAGAAATATGACGGGGACATTCCATGCAAAGTACATGATGATCCAAGCCAAGACGTGGGGAATGTTGACTAGGAAGGTGGCTTTCTTTCTACCGACGTAGTCCACAATCGGACCTGATAGTACAGCTCCAAATGGCTGCGTCAGGAATGAGAGACTACCTGGAATGAAAAATTATTATATGGTTATTAAGAACTTTATCTGTATCCAATAATAATGTCCAGTTAATTAGGACGATGTGTTACACTGTGATACAAATAATTGCTATGGGTTATTCAGGTTAATTTTAATCTATTTTTAAAACCTTCATCATCAACGTACCAAAGCGGTGCTTCATTTTGAGCTCAAATGTCATGCTAATGCATAACATAATATAGTACCATACATAAGCTATCTTACCAAACCATGACGCCTGTGTGTCTGTGAATGAGAGGCCTGTCTTCGCATTGAGTAGCTCGGGTATGACTATAGTAGCAAAACTGATGGCCATACCCAGATCCAGAAGCAGCAGGTTTGGAGCCATACTGGCTATAAGCTAGAACAATGTATATATTATCAAGTATCACTCGGGTCAAGCCGGCCTTTTCGTGCCGAAGCATGGCTCTCCCACACTTAAACTTGACCGTCTCGTGCCAACAAGTGGAGCACGTTTAGAAGGATCTCATAATCAGTTGCAAAATGTGAGCGACGTTTGGACTGAATTATAATATCATTGAATAACGGTATCTAAATCTACTGTCGAATATTTCTTAATAGTTTATAACCTTACTAAGGATTGAGTTCATTTGAATGCATAATGTGAACAGCAACGTGAAACACATTCACGTGATCTAATCTGTTATTTTAATAAATATTCGT